>NW_026725550.1:0-57773 GCF_029784015.1 Lycium ferocissimum
GGGAAAAAAAGGGGCCCTTTTATATTATTTCCCAGCCGGATAAAGGGGAAAAGGTGCAGGGGATCGGGGGCCATGTACCGGGTTTCTCCTTTGGGAACTTGTAACGCCCATAATTTTTTAAATATCGTATCGAAGTTTTTTTGTTGCGTTGAAAACTAGACTCAACGAACTTCATTTTAGGCTTTGGAAATACCTTAAAACTCTTAATATATTAGGAGATATACCCCTCCAAAGTTGACCCAAAATTCTGTCAACTTTTTTCTAAATTTTCGACAAATTTATTTTCTTCGATTTGCTTGGTCCCGGAGTTTCCCATAGCTCATTATATGATCGTAAACTGTCATGACCATAGTATTAGTTCGCATAGTATCATATATCTTTGATGGGAGCTCCAGTATCCATACTTAGAACGTCCAACACTTATAAATTTCCAAGGTACGAAACTACGGGGTGTAACACATGATTCCTATGTTATGATTCCATAAATGTTTCCATAACCGCCTTGTTTTCAAAAGCTAGAAGTTATGACTCTTAAAGATTCTTACGATGTTAAATGAAAAATGTTCTATGATGATTGTGACGATGGTGATGATTCTACTCTAGAAATTCCGAAGCTATGATTTGAGAGCATTATGAGATTATTGAGCCATTCCATGAATCCCTTGATCTTACTTATTGTTGATGGTCTCACCTCATGTTACTCGTTCCTTCGAGGTGGGATATAGCGAAGATAACGATTTTATTTCCAGTGCTGTCTAAGTTCACGATTCTCGAGACTCCCATGACATCATCGACTTCACCTTAAGATGGTTGATCCTTCAAGGAATGATATACTGATAGTGATGATGCTAATGATGATGTTGATTTCATTTATGTATTTTTATGTATATGTATGTATGTATGTATCGCACCCCCCGCCCACGTTGGGATGACACCATAGTCCCGTGGCTTCGGTACGGATGACACCGAGTCCCGAAAGAACACATATGGGATGGACACCGAGTCCCAAAAGGGCCGGGTACGGATATGATGTATGTATGTATATTAAGTGTATGTGAATGCATATGTATGTATGTATGTTGTGTATGGATGTGTATGAAATATTTTTCTGTACGAAAGAGTAGTTTACATGATAGAGATTTAAGAAAGTACGAGGTATAATTACTTACTTTATCTTATGTTATCTTCATTCGATATCATACTACTATTCATGCCCTATATATTCAGTACATTGCTAAACCGATCGTCCCTTCTGTGGACGCCGCGTTGATGACCACGTGTGTAGATAGGCAGAGACGAGAATCTTTCATCGTAGGTCGCCTTTCAGTACCGGGTCTTCGAGTGGTGGCTCCACTTCATCCCGGAGCATTGTCGAGTCTAATTATATATATATATATATATATATATATATATATATGAATTGTGTTAAGGGTAGGTCGGGGCCTCGTCCCGACTTGTATACCTCGCTCATGTTCATAGTAGGCTTTGTAGACGCTTCCCGTATGCCTTAGTCATAATGTGACAAGAGTAATGTCGACATCATGGGTCTATTGTACATTTACTTATGCATGATATTATGTTCATATTTAGCCTCTTGATCTTATTGTTTCCATTTGAGACATAGAGGATGTGAGTTGTAAGTTTGTTCGCTCGGTTTCGCAAGCGTGCCGGGTGCAATCACGCCTTACCTAGGGTGAGGTGACTGAGACCGAGAGGTGATTGAACGACAGATTATTTATACCACGATGTACTCGGGTGGTAAGCACGATACAGACCGTGCCACTTAGGCAAGGGTGTTTGTTATACTCCGTGTTTCGGGCCGAGCCGTTTCGAGCGCGGCGATCGTCCATCGCTAATAGAAATAAAAGGTTCGGCTACATGTGATTACCGGTTAGCTCTTCAGTGTCGGTATGCCCTCCGAGGCAAAGCTTGCAGACACCAACATGTCATGGCAGAGGTAGAAAAGGGGCATCCGATTCGAGTGGTCCTCAGCACCGCCTGTATTCACTAGCGGGACCACATAATCGTGAGTCTTACCCTGGTGCCATCACAGGTATATTATCGGTGTCCTCTTATGACACATATGTATAGATTGATTCGGGGGTTTACTCGTTACATATATTGCTCTCGGATGTTGCCACATTTATTGGGGTGAAACTTGAGCCCATCAAACATTTTAAGGGTGTTTATACCTAACGGCGATTCGGTGATAGCTAGAAGTATGATTTGTAGGAAAAGAGACCTCGTTGTAGGCGAGTTGATTGACATAATGCTTAGAAACAAAAATGGAATTTTTGAACGGGTGTTCAGGTACAACTTATGAGACACACCTTATTACTTTACATTCTTTTATAGCAATCAGCTCTGCATGGTTTAGTTTTATATCATATGTGTTTCTATATGTGGCCTCCTAAGGCATGAGATGTGTTTTCTGGGCTGTGTGCAGGTTTGTGATTGTTATGGTTGCAGAGAAAACTCTGTCGAAATTTTTTTCGGAAACCTAAAGGAAATTGGGAAAACTTTAGGTGGGATTATGGCGAGAAGAAAGAAAGGGCCCAGCAGCGAATGGTTAGAGACGAAGTTGATAGTCAAATGTGGGATAAATGTTGCAAGTATGTATTACGCTAAAAGGAACAATGGTTAGGTTAGGATGGAATAAGGAGCATAAGAAGGGGAAAGTGATGCGCTCGGAATAAAAAGAAGTTTTATATACTAAGGAGAATTGAAGGGATAAGCGCTCTAGGAGAAGGTGTAAGTTAGAAAATTTAGTTAACCTTTTTTGTTTTGGGGGAAACATTAAGCCATGAGATGAACTTGATGTATCCGTACAAGCCGGTGCATGATACGCCGAATCAGATTATTAAGCCAGATTTCACCTGAAGATTATAGTGGGAGGAAAACTTTCATGTCACTATAAGCCAGCCCCAATGACCTCGGTGGGACCTCGAGGGAATAGGTTAAAAGAGATGTGTTCACATAAGCTCATTGCCTGGCGATTGGATAACCTTATGGCCGCCTTTGTGTTATGTGCTATAGTTTAATTTATATATTCAGGAATTTACTCAAACGATTATACGACGGGATTGCTACTACAAGATATGAGGGAAAGCGAAAACAAGATAAGGTTGAACAACAGCACAAAAGAAACGATAAGTGATGAATATTCGGTATGTGTTGGAAGCAAAGAAGGAAGGACATAAGTAGGGAAAATAGAAGCAAGGTCTACTAGAGCAGTAATCTGTTAAGCAAAGGGCGAAAAAGAATCAAACCCTGCAGATCTTTTTGCGCTAAGTGGGAATGCTAATAGGTGTCGTGAAGATATCGAAATTTTGAGCCATGCTGTAAGGACGGTGTGGCTAATTACATTATAACGAGGAATGTGGAACCATTTGTTGAGAAAGATATTTTATGCGTGGCGAGCGAGTTTATACAACATCCCTCCAAAGAATTCTAAAAGGACCATGTGTTACCCCGCTATTAATATGCTAGGATGATAGAATATAATACTTCTATAGTAGTGTGAACTGATCGGAGAAGAGTGTAGAGGGATTGACGTTAAACCTTAAGCTACGGTTTTATTAAAAGATGGTGTTCTAAGAGAAAAGAGAAGAAAAGAAAGAGAGGTCAACGACACTCTGGAAATGTTAGGGTTACTATTCTGAAAAAGAAATTATTCGAAGGAAGGATGAGGGTTAAGACGAGAGGAGGGACGAAGTTTGGTTGTGAATGACCTATGGACTGACTTTATATGTATGTCAAGACAGCAGTGAATCGAATTGCATCCCCAGGGGGTTACACGGTAAAGATCCCAAAAAAGAGGTTATTGAGAAAAGGTAAGCCGAGGAAGGGTGAGTTTTGAACGACTAGGCATGGGGAGTAGAGGGAGGTTATGATTTGATAGTCGTGGCAACTAAACGGTAACCGAAAGAGACCATCAAAGAAGTAGTCTTTGACTTTCCGAGGCAACGCGGCTGCTGGAAGCGTAAGAGTGAGATAATATAAGATATGGGCCATAGAATGGAAGACGGGTGGAAAATCCAACATGGCAGTTGTACAACACTAAGGTAGATTACGAGATAGAGTTAAGGGACGAGCATATAAATGGAAGAGCAGTATTAATCCCAAGAAGATACATCACGTGTGTATTGCAAATTCGGCTCAAGCGTAAGGTAGAAAAGAATAAGACAGTATTCCCATAAAATAAGGGCTCATGCGAATGATTTTATAGTGAGGAGGTACAGGCGATGAGAGTAAGATTGGATTAAGGGGAGAAGTGAATGATGGGCTGAGATGAAAAGTCAAGTGAAATAGCCACTGCAAGCAAGTTACATGGATGCGAGGTTCCAATGTCGCATAACAATTTAGGAAGCATTATACATGGAAAACCTTAAAGGCAGAGTGCTTGACTCAGAATTTAGTAACACCCTTGCTAACGGGAAGATGTGGAGCTAAAAATAGGAGAGGATTGAAATGGAAATGAACTACTTAGAAGCATGTGAATACTTGACAGTAACGACCTACAATGAAAAGGAAAAAAAATGTATGATCGTTAGAAGAGGGAATGTATGGGTGACACGAGGATTTCATGCTAAGAATACTAAAACACAAAGAAATTAAGGCTGTCTCACAAGGTAAATGCAGTGAGATATATTTAGGTGAGAAACTGGAAGTGAGCAGTGTGGATAAACAAGGAAATAATGAGTAAACTTGTGTAAGACAATTTCGTGGTACTAATCAGGAATGAAGATAAGGTGTTGCGATTATAAAGAATTATATGAGCCATCGATGACAATTTGTCAAGATGCTTGGTTCTCTACCAGCGCCTGAAGATCGATACATTTCAAGATATTTAGGAGGGATAGATCATCCTAGTAGACCTCCATTCTAGAATAAATAAGCAAATAGAGCTCGTTTTCTAACTTTCCAAGGTATGTTAATAACAAGTACGTTAGGCCTTTAAGAAAGATGAGAAGACCTGTTAAGAGGACTTGGAATTGACATTTACTGGTGGTCGCATAAAGCTTGCAAAAATGAGAGGGTATTAAATCATTGGAGTGAGGAAGCTTCATTTCGAAAAGATTTGGGAAGGTTATTAAAGGATTTTATGAAAATTTCTTGCTGCCCTCTCAAATGGTTTTGAAGTAGTGAAGGAAGAACAAAAAAAAAAATATATAATATAAGCATGATGAAGCTACTATGAAGGGACGAGGAAGCAAAGAGATGCATTGGGAAGCGAAAGAGGGTACGAAGTCCAAGTATACGCATTTATCTCCACTCCCAGAAGAGGTTCAGGATAAGACGCCATTGCCCCAGGTATACAATGCAATGCTTTACTTTTAATGCTTTGGGTCGTGTGTGGCCACATTGTGTGTTGTGATATCGTAGCCCTGAGAGGCAGTGTTATTTTGGGTTACTGTGGCAGGGTGGTAGTGCAATATTAGAGGGAAAACTCTGGCGAAATTTCTGTAGAAACCCCGAGAGCTCAACATTCGAGGACGAATGCTCTTAAGGGGGAAAGAGTATTACACTTCAAAAAATTTCATGTCGTTGTGTGATGGATAGAATAATTCAGGGTGAGATGTATGCGATGTCCCTACAAGTAAGAAAGGTTACTTAACGGTTCTCGTTAAGATTCTAAAGACATTTGAGGCAAGAGAAGAAATGTCGTTGAAGGATGTCAAGTATAAGTCGTGTTTCGAAAGAGGTTTACAAGTACCGAGCTAATATTGATCTAATGATGTCTTGAGGAAAAGTTATAATGCTCCTTAGATTGCTAATGAAGTGTTAAACAAGTGTTAAGAAGGTTCCATAAGAATTGGAGATCAAACGAACGACGGAAATCATTTCAGAGAAGTGGAGTTATACGACCACTTATACGGTCCGTATAACCCAATAGAAAATATGTTCTCCTTGATGGTGAAATACGGACACTTATACGGACCGTATAATATTATACGGACCATATAAGGGTTCGTATAAATCCCGACGGGCAGATTTTAATTTTATATAAGGAGGCCACAAATTCATTCTTTTCATTTTCCACTTCTCTCGAACACTCTCAAAACCTCTAGAACTTTCTCCACACTTCACTTACACATATCCAAGGGAAAATCAAAGATCAAATACCAAAAAGTAGTGGAATCATGTGTGGGGAGGCCCTCTAGGGTTTGTAGAGTTCAAGATTTCTTTGGGTATTAAAGTTGGAGTTTCTCTCAAGTGAAGCATATGCATCCAAAGTTCATCCCTACACAATAAAAGGTGAGTTTTGCATCTATTTAATGTTAGTAAGAGTATTTGGTTGTGGAGTAACTTGAATGAAGGAAGGAAGAAGAACACAAATCTCAAACATGGATTTAATGATATTCTTGAATAGTAACTTGACTTGAGTCATAATTCTTGATATGCCGTGAGTATACTCTTGTTGTCAATGACATTAATGACGTTGAGGAAGTATTATATGAAAGGGAATATAATGTGTGTTGTAGCTATGATTATGGATGGTTGTGAGAGGGAGTCCTGAGAATTAAACAAAGCTTAATTTGAGGAAATCTATTGATTTTGTTATGTTGGGTGTTGTTGTCGATGTTTGAGAGTTGTTTAGTACATGGAGAAGGTTGACGAAAAAAAGGAAATCTTTGCCTAATTTTTGTTAGCCCTTAGTCGCTTTAGTTTAGACTTGAGCATGTTTTAAATGAGCTAATTTAGTACGAATTCTCTTGATGTAGAGTCATGAGCTTGGAAGGAGAACGTTTGGCTGCCAATAAGACATAAAGGTATGTTAAGGTTAGTCCTCTTTCTTTCAAAGGCATGACTCCTATATTACCATTTTTTATGCATTACCATGACCTTCTTACATTCCACAGTTGAAATTCCAAGATTATTAAGAGTCCCTTATGAGCTAGAGACAAGATATGTTCTATGAGAATGATGATGATGATGATCATATTTGTTAGCGATTCCGAAGCTTATGAGATGATACTATTATGAGTTGACAATCTTACTTAATCGATTCATTGATGTTATTTCTTGTTGTAGTCTTACCTCATAATATTAGCTCCTTCAAGGTAAGACATAGTGATGATGAATGTTCCATAATACAGTCGGAGGTCACCGACCTTACGTCACTTTGATATGATTGTAGCTTTGATTGGGCTCACATGCATGCTTATTTTTATATATGATCGTACGGGGCCTAGTTGGCAGCGGTGACACCACTATCTTTGGCCGGGTAAATTAGGCGGCTTATGGATGATGATAGTTACATCGGGCCTAATTGGCCGGACAATCACCACTAGTGGGTGGCGTGAGACGACTATCTCGGACGCAGGATACCCAGACGCGGGCTAGTAATGATATATGACTCAGACAGCTTACTTATATATGTATATACATATGTTATGATGTGGTTTTAAAAGCAAAAGTTAGCATGCATGGTATCCGCCTTCAGAGGCAATCGTATGTGCAGGTTATCTATTTACCTCATGTCCCTTATCTCTTTATTATGTTATTAAAAATGCCTTACATACTCAGTACATTATTCGTACTGACGTCCTTGTTTTGGGGATCTTTTGCGTTCATGCCGCGAGTAGACAGAGGGAGACGGTCCAGATCCCTAGGAGCATTATCAGCAGATGCATTGGAGCACTCCACTTCTCCGGAGTTACCGTTTATTGGTATATTCTTTTGTGCACATATTTGGGGCATGACGGGGTCCTGTCCCGTCCCTATGATTCTAGCACTCCAGTTAGAGGCTCGTAGATACAGATATGGGGTAGTAGATATCTCATGATCACCTCAGTATATTTTGTATATTATTATGTAGCCTCGTGGGCTTATATG
The DNA here is from genome assembly GCF_029784015.1 of Lycium ferocissimum. NCBI lineage: Eukaryota > Viridiplantae > Streptophyta > Magnoliopsida > Solanales > Solanaceae > Lycium > Lycium ferocissimum. The sequence goes on from NW_026725550.1 coordinate 7,840, forward strand.
TGTGTGTATATATACATGTTTGGGAGATTCGGGAATTGGATTATGACGAGTCATATGTTGAAAATGATAGTTGTCCAGGTTGAGTATGGTAGATAGCATCGTGAGTGGTGCTAGGTAGCCAGCTCCGGGTGCTCATCATGGCCCACTAGTCGGGTCGTGACACCTTCTTCTCGAGTGCCTTAACAACATCAATGACTTGTTTGCCAAGAGCTTACCTCTCCTTCGTGATCGAAACCAGTTCTAATTCCTAAGCTGTTAGCTGCGACTTGATTGCCCATATTGATAAGAGAAAAATATCATGATAAAATCAATAGTTAATTAACTTTTTAATACTTTTGTTTTTGCAGGAATATTATATATTTTACTAAAAGTTTAACAACTAAAGAGGTAATTGTCTAAAAGAGGAGAAGGTAAGAGCAAAAAGGAAAAAGACGAGGAAAGCTAAAAGAAGAAAGTAAGAGGCTCCAGCTAACCATTTGCCAGCTTGGAAACAAAAGTGTCGTGAACACTAAATTTTACCAAAAATAATTGCAAGCGGTTGGCTTGCCAAAGTGAAAAGAAAGACTGTGACTCGCATAAGTCATGGGAAAAAATGTACAAGTACCTAGAAGTTCAGCTGCTTTAGGGCATCAATGAGACGAAGAATTGAAACGCAGAAAAATACATTCTCAAGCCTTTCTTCATAGCGCCATTGTGAAATATTTTTCAAAATTCTGTAGTTATTTTTTATGTAAGGAATTATTTTAGTTCCTGCTTTTAATTAAATAGCAAAATTATTCTTCCTAAATATTTCGCCAATTTTCTTATTTAAGGGACTAAGACACTAATTCCAGTATGGAGTAACTTTATTTTGTGTTGGCAGAATGACGGATCTTGACGTTTCTATCAGTGTTTTAAAGACGTTTTCTGGGCGAACACCGGGGCTAGCCCCGAGGTGAGGCGTAGGTATTGTGGGGCGTAAGTCCCAACATTCTGGGCGTTCATTTGGGGCATAAGTCAGCCAAAATTGCTTAAATTTTTTTAAAAGTTAAATATCCAAAAATTAACTGATATAGTAAATTCTCAAACTAAAAATCTCAAAACGTCAAATTTTTTTCTAATTGTTCATCGTAATGTCATAATCTTTTCTCTTTGTTGTTTACGGAGTAACAAATACACTTTTGACCTTTGTATAGAAAGTGCAAGCTACAAAGAAAATTGTTTTGTCCTCCAAATCTTACTATGTTTCCATGCTTGCATTTTCCTTCTTTATGCTTTATTTTCTTCAAGATTTTTTTTAGATTCTTCAAATTATCTTTTTCAAGGTAGTTTTTAGTTTTAGAATTTCTTTTAGTGTGTCTCTAGTTTAGATAATGTTTTGAATACTCTATTCTGGCTATTTGTATTATAGTGAGTATATTAACTTGCTATCTAGTTTTAGGTTTTTAAGCAATACTTTATATTATTGTCATTTTTGTCATTGAATTACTAGGATTGAGTTTCATTTTTAAAACTCTGATTATGTTTCATCTTAGTTATATTATTAGTGTAATTCGTCTTTACCATTACATCTTCAAGATATTTTTCAATGGTTTGTGCACATGTTAGCATGTTATAAAGATATAACATTTTCTACTAATTATATTATTATTTTTTATTTTTTTAATAATTGTACCGTATTCTTTTTATTTATATGATTATTTTATTAATTTATAAAATACTAAAAATTATATATCCATGGGGCTTACACCTCGCCGATGTATATGTAAAACGCGTCGCCTTACGCCCCTGCTTTTTAAAACACTGATTTCTATATAATAGTAGATTTCGAGTGGAGCTTTCTGTTTAACTTTTATCTGATTTACAATTAGATATTATTTAATTTGTTAACGTCTATCTAATTTATAGTACAAATTGACTTTTACTAATTACGTAATCGAGAGAGGCGGAAGAAGTAACATAGTTAATTGTGGTACTAATAGATCTTAACATTTATTTGGTAACATCTATCTCTTTTATGTTATAATCAATTTTACACTTATTTTTAATCGAGAGAGATAGATAGTGTAGTAATTAGTTATAGCAAGTAAGGTAACTGAAAGGGACTTACTAAAAAGACCATGTTCAGTTCAAGCATATATTTCCGGTTCTTTAATATTACTATTTTGACAATTAATATTTATAACCGAGAGGAGTGCAATCAATTGTTCAACTTAAGTAACCATATATAAATGTAATCGTGAGAGGCATTAATACATTTATGAGAGATAGAAATTGAAGAATAAATAAATTACTTTATAACATAAATATTAAGTGAAGTCAGGATCCTAACACCTTTTATTATATTTGTGAAAAACAAAAACAATTCTCCGTTGCTCTATTTATGAATTTTAGTTAATCAACTCACAAATCAACTTTTTCTGATTTCTCAAATAGGAATTAAATCAAGAAACGTCTATAGAATATATAAAAGCAATATTTGTGGGTTTAACATCTTTCTATACTTTCATTTGACAGAGTACTTGTTAAAAGTTTATATATGCCAGCGACTCATCAAATTTTTAGCGCCGTTGCCGGGGATTGATTAACATCTACTATAGATTAATTGTTTTACTACTAATTTGGGAAACAAATTTTTTACTTTATTGTTAAGCAGAAAATATATTTTGCTAGATTATGACCCGCTCTTGTCCTACAGGGTTGTTTGAATACGACCTTGAAATTGAAAGATCATTACAGTTGCGCAAGAAAGGACGCACTTCAACTTCTCATATAACTAATAAAGACATGAAGTGAGAAGAAGGACTTCGCAACGATCCACCAACACGAAATCCGCTTCTTTCAGAAGACCAGTTTGATAAAGTAGCACTACGACCAGTTAATATGATTCTGAGGGATTATGCTAGACTTGATCAGATTAATGGTGAATCAAGTGTTAGAAGGCCTCCTGTAGCAGGTAATAACTTTGAAATCAGAACTGATTTAATTCAAACAATTCAACAATCCTGTCAATTCACTGGATACCCTAGTGAAGATCATCACAATCACTTAGTTGACTTTCTCGAGATGTGGCCTCTCCGTGAATGTGCATGCCTTGATCTTCGTCACTCTTTTCCACTGAAAGCAAGAATGTCATACTCAATCACATCTGCAACCACAACTCAAGCTGGCGAATAAGCAAGTGATTGGTCCGTTTTAGTCTTTATTAGCTTGATTGGCAACTGGGACACAAATGATGGAGATTTTAGAATGACTTCAATTGGCACACACAACATTGCCCCACTTTCCCTTAGCCTCTTAGGCTGCCTTGCTAGACCTTGAGCTCTCTATTGCATGTCTTACTTCTGCTCTAACGAGAACTCTAAGATGAGGAAGTTAGAACTTGGATTTGAAGGCTAGACTTTCTCTTTTGAAAGTTAAAATAGCTAAGTATAAGGGGGTATCACCTGATGCAATTAAGTTAAGGCTTGTAACGACCCGGTTGGTCGTTTTGAGCTTTTAGACTTCCTTTTCCCAAAATACCCTTCCCTTAGTTTCATTTGGCGTTTATGACTTGCGGGGATGGGTGGGGTGGTTCCTAAGGCAATCAGATGAGTTTTTGATTGGTTTTAGTGATTTTGGAAGTTTCTAAGTGAAAGAAATGAAGACGTTTGACCAAAGCCAACACCAGAGGTAATTGTGTCATTTTTAAAGTTTTGTTGATTCTATTAGGTTCAAAATCTAATTTATGACTTAGTTGAGTCATTGGTTCGGGTCCCGAGGGAGTCGGGTATGATTTGGGTCATTGATTGAGAAACTAATTAAGTTAAGGATTTGTAGTTGACCACGGTCAACATCGAGTCAAGATGACCTCTTTTTGATGATTTGAGTGCGCGCGCAGGTTTGGAAGTGTTTAATGATTGAAATGCGTATATGGTTTGTGTCTGGGAGGTACCAGATCAGTTTCGGGTGCTAAAACTAATATTTTGCAATTTCTGGTGTAATAATTCCAAAAATACCAACTATGTCCCTAAAGTTCGCCCTTAAATTTCTGCATTGAAAGTTCGCCCTTAAATTTCTGCATCCTTTCAAAACTTAAAAACATCATATCTCTCTCATTTTTAGGCCAAATTGGGTGATTCAAAAGGCTATCTTAGGTGTAATTTGCAAGGACTGTACTGGGCTTGTCAAATGTGAGTTTCGCGATCGTCTAGCGCCTGATTTGTACCGAAACAGCCGCTGTATTTTTTTTTTTATCTCTACTTGTTTCAGGATTTAGTTACCTTTCTCACAAGTTCCAGAGTTCGGTTTGTAGAGTTTCAAAGGGGTTTTGTTCATCTAAACATGGGGTTAAGATTATAATCCTTAATTTTTCATTGATTCCTATCATTAATTAGTTTTTTTTAATCATGTTTTTGGGTTGAAAATTTGGGGTTTTAGCCCTAAAGTGAAAATTGAGGGAAAAGGTGAATTGGATGCCAAGATCATGACTTTTTGATTGGGTATTTTGGATTTGGACTAATTAGGCTATGGATAAACTTTTGTTAAACTAAAATTCCAGTTTTGACCTTGTTGGCTCGAGGTCACTTTTTTAGGTTTCGAATCAAAGTATTATAAATGAGTATCATTACACTTGTTTAAACTCACAGATTACTGTTTTGACTTTACGGGACCCAATTTTGCAACAGAATTACTGTTTTAACCTTCGAGGCTCGGAATTGCCTTTTTCGGTCCGAAACTATAATACAACAATATGAGTATCTATGGATTCGTACTTTAGTATAGATTCTATACATGAAAGAGTTTGATCGGTCAAGAACACTCCAGTAGGAAAAGGCTCGGCCTTAAGGGTTCGTGCCACCTGTTCGGCTTCAAGGTAGATTATGGCTCGCTCTAGTTAGACTCCGATTAGAGAATTGCATGTAGTTGGAGAGATTGACGGGGATAGCATGACAGGCTTTTCGGGATAGTGTTGAGGTGAATTCCAATTAGGTTGGTATCGTTAGCTGTTATGTGGGCTTGTCGCCATATGTGCTTATATTTATGATTATTGCTTGCTTGTATCTTTGTTGTGTGAAAACACACTTATCTCATGAAAAGAAAGGGTAATATTAATGATTAAGCTGTGAGCAGTAATACGACTCGTACTTTTTGATTTATGTTGGTGATGTTGTTGAAATTGATATCGTGCATGGCATGCCTTCCATATCACTCTTACGTTTGACATGTTGGTAAGGTGAGCGATTGATATCTTTCGAGTTCTTTGCCGGAAAGCGAGAGTGATTGAGAGCCTCCGAGGTCTTTGCTAGAGAATGAGAGTGACAGAGAGCCTTCGGGGCCTTTGCCAGAGAGCTAGAGTGATTGATAGCCTCCGAGGTCTTTGTCGGAGAGAGAGAGAGAGAGAGAGAGATTTCCATTGTATTGCATAGAATTGCACTCGTTCATCCATATATTTAACTGCTCATTTGGTGACATATGTGTCTTTGGTGGATTATAAGCTTCTTGACCCTTATTTGACACAATTTCGTGACCATACTCGATTGCTCTATTTGCTACTTGTTAACTTCTATATCTCCATGTGTTATCTAATCGTTATCGGCCTATGATGCTTATCGGTACTAGTGTAGTACTGATACTACTCTTGCTGTACTTTTGTGGAGTGTAGAGCTTGATCCAGGGCCTAGTTCTAGACCTCGTGGTTGATTTGCGAGAGTGATTCTCACGGTTCTTCAGGGTGAGGTACTTGGTTGTCTGTGGCCCCTGGAAGACCCCTCTTTACTTATTATGTTTTACATTTCAGCAGATAGTGTTTCGCCTATTGGCACATTTCATATTTGTATTCCGCATTCGTTTTTTAGAGATCTTGCACTATTTGACCATATTTTGGGATATGTTGGTTATTTCTCTAATATTATAAAATTATTAAGACTTGATGAATTGTTCCTCATTAACTTCCGTTTTCATGAACTTGTTCTTTTATTTTGGGAATGTGGTTCACCTATTCGGGAGGATAGAGTAGGTGCCTCCACGACCTATTGATTTGGATCATGACGAATTAGTATCAGAGCCCTAGGTTAATCGGTCTAATGAGTACAAGAGCAATATCTAGTAGAGTCTTGCGGATCGGTATTAAGAGCTCTGTATCAATCTGCGAGAGGCTATATGACATTTAAGAAACTTCTATTATTTTATTCTTATAGTGCGAGTTCATTCAAATTGGTATCTGAATCTGCTGTTCTATTCTCTCACTGATGGTAAGAACACGTTCTTTGAGTGGTTTGATATGATGTGGCGCAGTATGGTACGAGGTGTGTCATTTTGATACAGAAGTATGACCAAGTTCAGTTTTCAGCTATGATTGAGACTCTATAGTTCGATTTGGGAAAGTTTCAGTTTCGTCAAGTTATTATGATAGTTGAGGTGGCACGAGTGTATTAATGGCAAGTCAACGATTCAGCAGTGGCAGAATATAAATGTTGATATATGGAAACAAGTGGAATCTTAGGGAGGCTCGTCGGACCTGACATGGGGATAGTGAAGATGTTGAAGAGAAGTTGAGGATAAGAGCATGAAAGATGACTTTTGTGCTAAGGTGCAAGGAAGTAAGATTTCTTAGGGTATAATGGTAAAAGTACTTCTTTGTCCTATGGGACGGGGCGTAAGTAAGAGAATTTGGATAGATCAATGTCTGCTATATGAAGGAAACAATTGGGATCTGACATGCTCGTCAGGATAAGGTTGCAAGACGTGCGTGGATTGATGTCGTATAAGATTATGAAAAGTTAAGTTAGACTTCGATATAACAGGATTGTAGTGGTGGAGTAATAAGAAGTGGTTTGAGGTTCCTTCAGGAAATGACTATCTGTTCTAGGTCTGGTGGCAATGTTACCTGTGACGAGTGAAACTTAAGGGGATAGACAGCTGTGATTCTTCAATGAAGGGTGTGTTCATAGGGTCGTTTGGTAGTTCGAGGTTAGTGATGGAAAGGGATTGTTTGAACCAAGAGCTTGTTGATTTAAGAGTTATGTTACAATTATTTAATGTAGAATGGATGTAAGGGTTTATGAATGAGTTGGAATATTTGACTATGTTGTAGGCTAATGGGGGCCAGTGATTAACTAATAAGAATAGCTCTAACGCTGGGCAGTGGTGAAATTCTATTTTTGAGGAATTACCTAGTGTTGCATCTAGTTCTTGAGAAGTTCTACAATTACTAGTGTCGTGACTTTAGGGAGTTGACTGAATGAGAGGATTAATCGCACTATTGTTAGAGGTGTTCTGGTTTGGAAAAATAAGTCAAAAGGTGGTTTTTCGCGGGCAAGCATAATTTGAGGACCCTTGAGTAAGGAGTCGATTAATTAGAACATTTGGAGTGGTAGATCAATGATGGTTTTGAGCTAATTCCAGTTTCAAAGAGCATTTCAGAAATGAAGTTAAGGATCAGTAATCTTTTGGTCAAAATAGGGAGAGGTGAGTTCACTAGAGACCATTTTGGTATCGATGTTGGGTCACTAAAATCATGAACTAGGATGGAAGAAAGATTCTTCAGTTAAGGGATTTTGGCTGGGGTACTTCAGTGTAGATATATGAGGACGTTAGCAGGATGGTGTGTACGGTAATTAAGGATCGCCATATAGATTATGGATCAGTTTAGTGGTAGATTAGGGTATTGCATAGACTACAATTGATTCTCGTTGGAATAACCAGAGCTGGTCAATATTTTTCTAGCAGAGAGACTTCATGAGGAATTGTATGTGTGATGCACCGGATTTAGAGAAGTTTTCAGTTTTGAAGTTCGAGTGAGGCAAGGGAACTGTCGGTTGTGAGTGTATGGTATATTATTATCTCTAGGATCGGCGCAACTATTTTTCAAAACTTATGATTTTGCAGCATACTTTTGAGTGGGTTTGAGTGATGCTTGGTCGATGGCGGTGAATGTGATTTTAATAGAATAGGGAAAATGAAGAAGTTAGATAAGGTATAGTTGATCGAGAATCGGAGGGAGTAAGGTGCATCTTCAGAAAGGAAAAGGACTTGAAACATGTAAGGGTTATGGCAAAATTATATTATATCATTCAGATAGGGTGTAAAGGTGATTAGTATGATTGAGGAAGAAAGTCTATGGAAAATTTGACATAGTGTATGGCAAGTGCCAGCGGGACTTTGTGATTGAAGATTGATGATGAGGTAACTTGTGCAGTACTAAGAGGGCTAATTTGTAACAACCTGCTTGGTTGTTATAGTCTTTCCGACACTTTTACCCCTTGACCGAGCTTGGTTAGCTCACTTTTGATCCAAAGGGACCGTTGACACACTTCCTGGGCTGTTTAGATTTGATTCAGGTGACTTTTTGTGAAATTTGAGCTTAGAACGAAAAAGAGTTGACTCAAAGTTGACTTTTGGGTAAACGGACCTTTTTCAAAAATTCGTCAATTTTGAGAGGTCTGGATGGTCATTTAGAACTTGTGTGTATATGTAGTTTGGTTCCCAATACACTTGGGTGTATTTTGGTACTTGGGTTGGGAAGTTAGAATTGAGGTCTCGGGGGTTGACTCAGTCAACGAGAGCTCCGTTGAAAATTTTGATGTCACGAGTGCATTCGTAGCGGGTTTTTATGTGTGTCTGTGTATGTGGTTTGTGTGTAGATGGCTTCGGGAGTCAGTCAAAAATTCGGGTTGAATTGTGAAACTTGAGAAATTTTTCTGGTGTCTGGTGCCTGCTTTGGCAGCACCAGCACCGTGGCAACGGTACCGCTGAAGCGGTCACCCTGCCGATGAAGCGGTTCTGTGCCTTTTGGGCATGACCGCTGGGACGGCATCGCTGGAGCGGCAATCCTATCATGGAAGCGGGTGATGGGTAGTTAGTTCATTAAATGAAGTGTTAAATGCCTTAAGTCCCTTAGTTATTACCATTCCGAAAATTGAGCTCTTGAGAACAATTTTAGAGGATTCTTAGAGGAGATTCTTGGTGGTAAGTCCTTCTAATCTCTTTGCTATTCCATTATCCCTAATCATCTTAGAATCCTTTCTCTTGTTAGATCATTAAGTAATGGAAGATTATAGTGGGTTTAATAGATATTTTATCTAGGCTTCTAAATCATGAATTGGTGGTTGGGCTAGCTTCATGTCACGACCCAACTCGAGGGCCGCGACGAGCACCCGGTGCTAGCCCACCTGGGCTCCCCTTAACATGCTTGAACATCACATTCTAGGTGAGCCACATAATTACATCACACTTTTCATTAATCATCATTCTAATCTCGTCGGGCAACAACATATCTATATCATCAATAACATCTGTGCCCATATAAATGTACATACGCCGACAAGGCGACCAAACAACATCTCAAAATAAAGGCCGACAAGGCCGAACATATCTAACCATATACACAATGTCTACGAGCCTCTAAGAAGGGTAAATCATATCATAACGTATGGGCGGGACAGGACCCCGCCGTGCCCATGAATATATACACAAAAAAATGCGTACCAAAAGCTGCGACTCCGAATGAAATGGAGACGCTATGTAGTCCCCGAGATAGTACGGCTATGGATCAAATCTGTCTCCCCGGCCACTGCGGGCATGACGCGGCGTCCACAAACAAAAGGGCGTCAGTACGAAGAATGTACTGAATATGTAAAGCATGATCAATATCAATATGGGAGCATAAAGGATAACATATGAAATGATATAACTGGGAGATAATAGTATCGTCATCATAGCACTCACCTGCTTTCCATAGGGACGTTCCATTTCTATTTCGTACTTGTGTACATACATTTGTATTCTTGCTCATTTACCTTTCGTATCTACTTTCGTGTTCGTATTCATGTCTCCCTTCGTACTCATGCTCATATCATATACATTGCATATTCATAGCCCTTACTTGGCACTTATATAGTCTCAACATATTCGTACTCTAATCGTTATCATACACATAGCATAGTCGTACTCATATAGATGTCATACATATAGCTTATTATATTGCGTACCCGACCAATAAGTTCGGTGTTTCACGTACCTGGCCCTACCAAGGCTCAGTGCCTGGCCCTACCAAGGCTCAGGGTTATTCGTACCTGGCCCTACCGAGGCTCAGTGTTATTCGTACCTGGCCCTACCGAGGCTCAGTGTTATTCGTACCCAACTGCAGTGGTGCACGCGTCGTTATATATATATAGATATGCATATATACTTACTTTCTATATTCTACCCAGCCATATAAGCTCGGGGTTCACAATAGCCTCTCATAGGCATGCACACATACAAGCTCATATCTATCTCTTAGCTTTCTTACTATCGTCATTCATTACATTTTATCCTTAGGGCATTACTCGCCGTATAAGGAATTTAGTACAATCGCATCATTGGCTTAATAGCTTCTCGAGCTAGGATCATCAGAAAGTATCATGGATTCATAAGAGATGAACAATTGGTCCAAGAACCATGCCTTATGAAAGAAGGGTTAGCATTACATACCTTTCGTGCGACTATTCTATCACTTGAGCGTTCTTCTTCAAAGCTCACGTTCTACCTTCATTGAAGTGCATACTCATATTAGATGATGGATAGCGTTTAGCGTTTATGACTAATTCTAGAGAAAATCGGACAGCATCTCCTTTATTTATACGACTTTCCTCGTATTACATGTCAACTCCCAAACATCAATAATAACGTTCATAATATCATCACAATAGCCTTTAGCCAACTAGATTACTCTTACTTCACAATTCTCTTCACTTCATCTATACTCATAGTCATAACTCGACAACACGTTCATTCATATACAATGTCGATTTGCATAATCTCAATATCATTTATAACATGATCATATTCATAAAGCATCAAGAATCATAACTCGTTCCAAACGTTTTCTCAAAAGTGCTACTATTCACACATTCATGACCCATTTCTTATATTCTTTTGTAATCCAAGTGTTTCATCTTCCAAATACTTCATACAACATGAAAACATCATAAAACTCACCTTATATGGTGTAGGATTGAACCTTGATGGTGTATTCCTCACTTGAGCCAAACCCTAGAATTTCCTTCACTTGATCTTCTTGCTTTCGATGAACTCTAATGGGTTCTCTTACTTTGATTCACTTGTATTGATGATAAGAACCTTATATTTCCTTTGGATTCTTGTTCATGAAATGTATATGAAGCCCTAGAAGTCTTAGAGAGATGTAGAGAGATGTTGGAAATGAAAATATGAAATTGGGAACACATTTAAACACTTAAAACATTTCAGCCCGTCGGGTGTTCCACGGACTGTTCCACGGTCCGTGGAACCCAGTGCTGTCCATGGAGCTGGTCGTGGTTCATGACCAGCCAGCTCTCTCTCTGGCTGGCAGTTCCACGGACCCATCCACGGTCCGTGGAATGCAATGCTGGCCGTGGATCTGGCCGTGGAACTCCTTGTTCCACCAAGTTTGATCCCGTCGTCTCGTTTGATCTCCAATCCTTATGGAACCTTCTTAGCACTTGTCTATCACTTCATTAGCAATCTAAGGGGCGTTATAACTCTTCCCCAACACATCATTAAGTTTTCATCAACTCACTACTCATAAATCCTTTCCGAAACTTATCGTATACATGGCCTTCTCTTGGCAACTTTCTTACGTAACATCGAATGTCTTTCAAATCTCATTTGGAATCATCAATTGCTATGTCTTACTTATGGGAACATCGTATACCTCCTATCTCTCATTAGCCTATTCACTGTACATCAACGGAAAATTTTTCGAGGTGTAACATTCTTCCCCCCTTAGGAACATTCGTCCTCGAATGTTAAGCACTCGGGCATTCTACGAAAATTTCGCCAGAGTTTCCCCTATAATATGGCACTACCGCCCTGTCACAACAACCCATAATATTAATGCCTCACAGGGCCATAACAAAATAGCAATATAATTTGGCCACACACGACCCAAATACATGAAAGGAAAGTGTACATACCTTAGGATCTTGACGTTTCATCTTGGCCCTCTTCTGGGGGCTGGAATAAGTGTGGATATTTGGATTTCATGCTTTCTTCTGCTTCCCATGTCATTTCTTCTCGCTTATTATTTCTCCACAAAACTTTAACTGAGGCCACTTCTTTGTTTCTAAGCCTCCGTACTTGCCTATCTAATATGGCAATGGGTTTTTCATCATAAGCTAACTTTTTTGTTACCTGAACATCATTTACTGGGACGATCCTAGTAGGATCTCCAACACATTTTCGTAGCATCGAGACATGGAACACTGGATGGACTGACTCCAAATTAGGAGGTAAATCTAATTCATAAGCTACTTTGCCCACTTTGCGCACAATTTCATAAGGCCCAATATACCGGGGACTAAGCTTCCCTAGTCCCCTTTTTGCCAAACCTCATAACGCCCTTCATTGGCGACACTTTCAAGAACACCCAATCTTTAACTTGGAACTCTAGGTTCCTTCGACGATTATCCGCATAGGACTTTTGACGACTTTGGGCTGCTAACAATCGATCTTATATGAGCTTGACTTTCTCTATGGCTTGTTGGACCAATTCCGGCCCTATCAGTTTAGCCTCTCCTGTTTCAAACCACCCAATTGGGGATCTACACTTTCGCCCATATAAGGCTTCATACGGTGCCATTTGAATGCTAGAATGATAGCTATTATTATAAGCGAATTCAATGAGTGGCAAATGATCATCCCAATTTCCTCCAAAATCTATCATACATGCTCGCAACATATCCTCAAGAGTCTGAATGGTACGCTCAGCTTGTCCATCAGTCTGTGGATGAAATGCCGTGCTAAGGCTCACATGAGTCCCTAAGCCCTCTTGGAAGGACTTCCAAAAATTAGCCGTAAACTGAGTGCCTCTATCGGAGATAATAGATACTGGAACACCATGAAGTCGCACTATCTCTTTAACATAGAGCCTTGCATAATCTTCTGCTACATGCGTCGTTCTGACTGGCAAGAAATGAGCTGACTTGGTGAGTCTATCCACAATCACCCATATGGAATCATACTTACGTCGAGAACGAGGTAAACCTGTAATAAAGTCCATGTTAATCACTTCCCACTTCCAAGTTGGGATTTCTATAGCTTGTAACAATCCGCCCGGCTTTTGGTGCTCTATTTTCACTTGTTGACAATTGGGACATTGAGCTACAAATTCTGCTATATCTTTCTTCATCCCATTCCACCAATACATGGATTTAAGATCATTATACATTTTTGTTTCTCGGGGTGGACGGAATAACGGGAACAATGAGCTTCTCTCAATATTTGGTGGCGCAATCGCCACATTAGGAACACACAACCTGCCTCGACATCGGAGAACTCCGTCTCCTGAAATCTCAAATGGTGACTCCTCTTTCTGAGGGAGTGTATCTCTGTACTGCACTAGCGTGGGATCTTCATATTGTCGCTCTTTCACTTCTACTACTAGCGACGAAACTGCCGAATTCTGAAGGGTGGTTCCCCTGCTACCTGAGTCCACTACTCGAACTCCTAGGCTAGCTAGCTGCTGGAGCTCACGAGTCATTTCTCGTTTCTCTGATTGTACGTCACATAAGCTTCCCATAGATCTGCGGCTAAGAGCATCAGCCACAACATTTGCCTTTCCGGGGTGATATAGAATGTCGACATCATAATCTTTTAACAGTTCTAACCATCGTCGTTGCCGTAAATTCAACTCTTTTTGCTTGAAGATATACTGAAGGCTCTTGTGATCCGTATAAATGTCTACATGCACACCATATAAATAATGCCTCCATATTTTTAATGCATGAATCACTGCGGCCAATTCAAGATCATGGGTGGGGTAATTCTTTTCATGTTTTCTTAATTGCCTTGAAGCATATGCGATCACCTTGCCATGTTGCATCAATACACAGCCTAACCCAACGCCTGAAGCGTCGCAATAAACAACATAACCTTCCAATCCCTCTGGAAGTGTCAGGACTGGTGCAGAAGTCAATCTGTCTTTTAGCTCTTGAAAGCCGCGTTCACAAGCATCTGTCCATTGAAACTTTGCTGATTTCTGAGTCAGCTTTGTAAGTGGGGCAGAAATAGAAGAAAAACCTTCAACAAATCTTCTGTAATAACCTGCTAAGCCCAGAAAGCTACGTACCTCCGTAGGAGTTGTGGGCCTTGGCCAAGTCTTTACGGCCTCTATCTTTTGACTATCTACCCGAATTCCATCGGCTGAGACAATGTGCCCAAGAAATGTCACTGAGTTCAACCAGAACTCGCACTTAGAAAATTTCGCAAATAACTCTCGAGTCTGAAGAACTCTGAGGACAGTACGCAAATGATCCGCATGTTCTGCCTCGGATCTGGAATATACCAAGATGTCATCGATGAACACAATCACAAACAAATCTAGAAAGGGCCGAACACATCATTCATTAAATCCATAAACACTGCCGGTGCATTAGTTAGCCCAAATGACATTACCCGGAACTCAAAATGGCCATATCTTGTTCTGAAAGCCGTCTTAGGGATATCTTTCTCCCTAACTCTCACTTGATGATATCCGGATCTCAAGTCTATCTTGGAAAACCATTGGGCACCCTGTAGTTGATCAAACAAGTCATCAATCCTCGGAAGAGGATATTTATTCTTAATCGTCACCTTATTCAATTGCCGATAATCGATGCACATTCTTAAAGAGCCATCCTTCTTCCGGACAAACAACACAGGTGCTCCCCACGGGGATGAACTAGGCCTAATAAAGCCTTTCTCGAGCAAGTCTTTCAATTGCTCCTTCAACTCTTTCAGTTCTGCGGGAGCCATTCTATAAGGAGGAATAGATATAGGCTTAGTGTCTGGCAACACATCGATAGCAAAATCAATCTCCCGCTCGGGAGGAAGGCCTGGGAGCTCTTCCGGGAATACATCCGGAAACTCATTCACTACAGGAACTGACTGAAAAGTCGGCAGTTCAGCTTCTACATCTTGAACTCGCACTAGATGATAGATGCAACCTTTTGTAATCATTCTCCTTGCCTTTAGATAGGAAATAAACCTACCCTTTGGTGACGCCGTATTTCCTTTCCATTCCAAAACTGGTTCTCCGAAATTGGAAGCGAACCATTTTCATTCTACAATCAACATTGGCGTAGCATAAGGCCAACCAATCCATGCCCATAATAACATCAAAATCCACCATTTTTAACTCATGCAAGTCAATCATAGTACGGCGACCACAAATCACAATTACACAATTTCTATATACTCGGCTAGCTATTACCGATTCACCAACGGGTGTAGAAACCTCAAAAGGCTTAATCGACTCCGGTTTGATTCTAAACCGACCCGCAATATACGGAGTAACATATGACAATGTAGAGCCGGGATCTATCAAAGCATATACATCATGAGAAAGTACCGATAATATACCTGTGACCACATCAGGAGAAGACTCGAGGTCTTGGCGTCCAGCCAAAGCATAGATACGGTGCTGAGGACCGCTAGAACTGGGGGCTCTCCCCCTGCCTCTACCACGGCCGACTGGCGCGTGTGAACCTGGCCCCATAGGGCGTATAGATGCTGAAGATCCGGCTACTGACCCTGAAGGCTGGGTCCTACCGCCGCTAACCGAGGGGCAATCTCGCATAATATGGCTCCGGCCGACCACATGAATAGCAACCCTCCGAGCCCAATCGCACCGACCCCAATGTAACTTCCCACACCGGGAGCATCGTGGTACGGGTGGCCTCGCGACCCGAATCACCTCTAAACCGGGATCCCGAAAAGCTCGACTCGGCCGGGATGAGTAGATCTATCAAATCTCGGCCCGAATACCGTGGAGGCGCACTAGTCATAGAATAGCCCGACCGTCTAGAAGACCGCCGTCTGTGCCCACCTCTATACTCGTTCATCGGACCCGAAGATCTAGCCCTCTTGCTATGCCCTCTATCATGCTCGCTTCTTTGTTGTTGCAAGCTTTCTTCTAAATTTTGAGCGTGGGCTTGGATGCGTGCAATATCCATATTATCTTGGAGAGACGCAGTCAAACATCTATCCATCAAATGTGGCCCTAGGCCTTTCACAAACCTGTGCACCCGATCACCCATATCCGCCACCATGGCCGAAGCATACCTAGCCAAGGAGTTGAAGCGGAGACTATACTCTAGAGCACTCATGCTCCCTTGCCTCAAATTTAGGAACTTATCGGCTCTAGCTCGCCGAACTTCCGGGGGCAAATAATGTCGGAGAAATGCATCTACAAATTCTTGTCATACCGGGGGAGGTGCATTGGCCCCCCGTGAAGCCATCCAAACCGTGTACCAACATACCGCGACATCCCTCAATCTATAGGACGCTAGCTCCACCGATTCGGTGTCTGAAGCATGTATCAACCGAAGCGTCCTCAACATACCGTCAATAAAATTCTGAGGGTCCTCATCCGGCTTTGATCCGAAGAATTCCGGAGGGTTCAAACTGATAAAATCACGGGCTCTTGCACTAACAGCCCTATCACCTTGCCCTGAACTTGGCCTCTGAGTTTGGGCTGCAACCAATTGAGTCAGCAAATTAATGGCCTCTCTTACATCTTGGCCTGAAGCATTCGGTGGAGGAGCCGGAGGTGCTGGAGCTGAGGCTCCCTCACGCTCCTCTAATATAGGCCCTGAACGGGAAGACTGAGATTGAGTCGCACTCTGGGACTCGCTTTCTCCTACTACCGGTGGCGGTGCTCTTTCAGCCCGCTTTTCTGTCACCGTCTTGCCCTTTTGGGCTGCTGTAGCCTTTCTCTTTACAGGCATTTCTGAAATACACAACATATCGTTAAGAAACAAGAAGTTCTTACATCAAGCTCTATCGCACGATTTCTTATGAAGAAAGAAGGTCATTCATTCCTAAAATGTCCGCAGCTCCTTGTTTATAAGTGTGGCGCGCAACACACCCATAACCAAGACTCTACTAGACACGGCTCGTAGACACACCCTAGGACTGAACTGCTCTGATACCACTTTTGTCACGACCCAACTCGAGGGCCGCGACGAGCACCCGGTGCTAGCCCACCCGGGCACCCCTTAACATGCTTATACATCACATTCTAGGTGAGCCACATAATTACATCACACTTTTCATTCATCATCATTCTAATCTCGTCGGGCAACAACATATCTATATCATCAATAACATCTGTGCCCATATAAATGTACATACGCCGACGAGGCGATCAAACAACATCTCAAAATATAGGCCGACAAGGCCGAACATATCTAACCATATACACAATGTCTACGAGCCTCTAAGAAGGGTACATCATATCATAACGTATGGGCGGGACAGGACCCCGCCGTGCCCATGAATATATACACAAAAGAATCTATACCAAAAGCTGCAGCTCCGAATGAAGTGGAGCTCTGCTATGTAGTCCCTGAGATAGTACAGCTATGGATCAAATCTGTCTCCTTGGCCACTGCGGGCATGACGCAGCGTCCACAAACAAAAGGACGTCAGTACGAAGAATGTACTGAGTATGTAAAGCATGATCAATATCAATATGGGAGCATAAGGGATAACATATGAAACAATATAGCTGGGAGATAATAGTATCGTCATCATAGCACTTACCTGCTTTCCATAGGGACGTTCCATTTCTATTTCGTACTTGTGTACATACAGTTGTATTCTTGCTCATTTACCTTTCGTATCTACTTTCGTGTTCGTATTCATGTCTCCCTTCATACTCATGCTCATATCATATACATTGCATATTCATAGCCCTTACTTGGCACTTACATAGTCTCAACATATTCGTACTCTAATCGTTATCATACACATAGCATAGTCGTACTCATATAGATGTCATACATATAGCTTATTTCGTACTCACCATAGATGTCATACATATAGCTTATTATATTGCGTACCCGACCAATAAGTTCGGTGTTTTCGTACCAAGGCTCAGGGCCTGGCCCTACCAAGGCTCAGTGTTATTCGTACCTGGCCCTACCGAGGCTCAGTGTTATTCGTACCCAACTGCAGTGGTGCGCGCGCGTCGTTATATATATATAGATATGCATATATACTTACTTTCTATATTCTACCCGGCCATATAAGCTCGGGGTTCACAATAGCCTCTCATAGGCATGCACACATACAAGCTCATATCTATCTCTTAGCTTTCTTACTATCGTCATTCATTACATTCTATCCTTAGGGCATTACTCGCCGTATAAGGAACTTAGTACAATCGCATCATTGGCTTAATAGCTTCTCGAGCTAGGATCATCAGAAAGTATCATGGATTCATAAGAGATGAACAATTGGTCCAAGAACCATGCCTTATGAAAGAAGGGTTAGCATTACATACCTTTCGTGCGACTATTCTATCACTTGAGCGTTCTTCTTCAAAGCTCACGTTCTACCTTCATTGAAGTGCATACTCATATTAGATGATGGATAGCGTTTAGCGTTTATGACTAATTCTAGAGAAAATCGGACAGCATCTCCTTTATTTATACGACTTTCCTCGTATTACATGTCAACTCCCAAACATCAATAATAACGTTCATAATATCATCACAATAGCCTTTAGCCAACTAGATTACTCTTACTTCACAATTCTCTTCACTTCATCTATACTCATAGTCATAACTCGACAACACGTTCATTCATATACAATGTCGATTTCCATACTCTCAATATCATTTATAACATGATCATATTCATAAAGCATCAAGAATCATAACTCGTTCCAAACGTTTACTCAAAAGTGCTACTATTCACACATTCATGACCCATTTCTTATATTCTTTTGTAATCCAAGTGTTTCATCTTCCAAATACTTCATACAACATGAAAACATCATAAAACTCACCTTAGATGGTGTAGGATTGAACCTTGATGGCGTATTCCTCACTTGAGCCAAACCCTAGAATTTCCTTCACTTGATCTTCTTGCTTTCGATGAACTCTAATGGGTTCTCTTACTTTGATTCACTTGTATTGATGATAAGAACCTTAGATTTCCTTTGGATTCTTGTTCATGAAATATATATGAAGCCCTAGAAGTCTTAGAGAGATGTAGAGAGATGTTGGAAATGAAAATATGAAATTGGGAACACATTTAAACACTTAAAACATTTTAGCCCGTCGGGTGTTCCACGGACTGTTCCACGGTCCGTGGAACCCAGTGCTGTCCGTGGAGCTGGTCGTGGTTCACGACCAGCCAGCTGCTCTCTCTGCTGGCAGTTCCACGGACCCATCCACGGTCCGTGGAATGCAATGCTGGCCGTGGATCTGGCCGTGGAACTCACTGTTCCACCAAGTTTGATCCCGTCGTCTCGTTTGATCTCCAATCCTTATGGAACCTTCTTAGCACTTGTTTATCACTTCATTAGCAATCTAAGGGGCGTTATAACTCTTCCCCAACACATCATTAAGTTGTCATCAACTCACTACTCATAAATCCTTTCCGAAACTTATCGTATACATGGCCTTCTCTTGGCAACTTTCTTACGTAACATCGAATGTCTTTCAAATCTCATTTGGAATCATCAATTGCTATGTCTCCTATCTCTCATTTATTGTACATCAACATTTTTTCGTAACACTTCAATAAGTATTGAATTGATGATTAGAACCCTTATTTCATAATCTCTCATTAGGGTTTTGCCTAGAATCCGAATTAGAGTAAATTGTTGATTATTCTAGCTTGCTAATGATGCGAATTGATCATTTAGAGGTTTAATTTCATGTTGGGACCTTTACATCCCTAATTTCACCCTTGTAGTTCATTTATTCCATAGGTTGGATGTGATTTGGGCTAGCCACCCCGTTGTGGTGTGACTTGATTGTTCTATTGTTGTTGGCTTGATGCCGCATGGTGATAATAGATATTAGAGACTATTGATATATCTTGTTCATGATATAGTGGTACCTCACTTGTTGATGTTTGATACGAGGATAGTATTCTATATGACTGTGTAGTCTTACATGATATTGTTGGCGTACCCATGCTTGGTACTTGTGATATTGATCTGATTATTGATATTAACTCATACATTGCACGCAGTCTCCTCCTTCATGATATACTGTTGATACATCGATGATACTTGAGAAAATACCGTGATGAGTTGGGCTCAGTTAGATGAGAGTGACGTGAGGTCCGATATCTGATGGTTGTCCCGGAATCGTGGTTGAGTGGTAGCGGTTGCCGAGGTTTGTGCCCTTTTGCGTAAGGTACATGGACTCCGCGGGTCCCCTATGGGATGTGCTAATGAAAATCCTCCGTGGGCAAAGATTTGGAGTCTCGTTCGTCTGTTGGGCAAAGATCCGGGACGAGTGGTACATTGGACTTCGTGAGTCCCCATAGGTTATGCTACCGAGACGTTGATACTTTCGTCCGGTGTATATGCGTACACAGCATTGCATTGCATTGCATTTGTATTCATACATTATTGCATTGCATTGTATTATGGCTTATATTGTGATGATCTGGTGATTTCTTTGTGTCATTTGGATTCGGATTGGATATATTGAGACTTGGCACACTTGGGTTTAGATGCTACCATCTAGGTGATGACGTGTATTGGGTTCTGATTTGTGCTTGACTTATACTTGTTGATTTATCTGCTTATCTTGCTTTATTGTGTGAATTATGTTAGCTATACTTAGTCGGCCTATGATACCTACCAGTACGGTGGTTTAGTACTGACCTGCACTTACTGCATACTGACCTGCACTTACTGCATTCTTTTATGAATGCAGAATTTTAGGTTGGATCTACTTCCGTCTTCCGTGGCTAATAGTCGCTATCGGGACTGCTTTCTCTAACAATATCATCTAAATATATGCTTGGTTACACGAAGTCTCACCAAAGGTAAGCCATAACCTACCTGGATGGCCGAACAGCAACACCAATCAACCACTATTTAGCCTTGCCCTTCCACTGAGCCCCAATATCAAAGAAGTCGAGGCATATTTGAAATCTAGATTAGAAATCATGAAGAAAAATACTAATATTGCTATCATTCAATTTAGGTCAACTATAACCCTAGAATTTGGGGAAACGGGGCCGACAAGGTCAAAACGGGAAATTCGGAATCAAATATCAAATTAAGCACTAGGTGATCATAACCCAACAACCAATTGCTAATTTAACTCATGGATTCACCAAATTTCGAGATTCAAGCAAAACCCCTAATTTTGGGTATAAACCCTAGCCCTTTTATTAAAGAATTCAACACTAATAATGGAAGAAATATGATTAACAACCTTATATTCAGCAAAATCTTGCATAAACACCATCAATTTCATCATTAATATGCCTAGATAGAACATTCATTAACTCCACTCTTATCTTCCATTACTAAGGAATTACTAAGGAAAGAGGAATCAATGATGATTAGGAACAAGGAATTAGCAAGAAGGTTAGGAGGACTTACCACCAAGAACCTCCTCTAAGAATCCTCTAGAAATGCTCCCAAATATGAACCACTTTCGGAATAACAATGAATGAAACGACTTGGGGTTTTATATCACTTAAATACCCCAGTCACTACCCGATCCCCACTTCCGAGGTCACTCAGACCGCTTCAGCGGCGCCGCCCCAGCGATCCCTTGACCCCAATAGCGGTCATGGCTAGAGGGCACAGGCCACTTCTACGGCAGGGTGACTGCTATAGCGGTACCGCTGCCCTGGTGCTAGTGCCGCCAAAGCGGGCAACAAACACCAGAAACTTTCCCAAGTTTCACACTTCATCTCGAATTTCCGACTAATTCCCAAAGCCACCTGCTCAAACCACATACACAGACACACATAAAAACACACTACGAACGCGCTCGTGGCCTCAAAATTCCCAACAGAGGTCTCGTTGACCGAGTCAACCCCCGATACCTAAATTCTGACTTCCCAACTGAAGTCCCAAAATGAATCGAAGTACATTGGGAATGGAACCAAATATATACACAAGTTCTAAATGACCATCCAGACCTCTCGGAATCGACGAAATTTTGAAAAAGGTCCGTTTACCCAAAAGTGATGTTAGAACCCGTATTTTTGTACATTGGAACAATCCGGATTAATTATGGTAAGTTAAGGACAAAACTATTTCGGGATACAAAGTCGGGATTTTTGACCTTTGATTTTATTTTGAGATATAAGTTGTGCATGAATTTGTTGGTATGGAACAATTAGGAAAATTTGGGACCAAAAGTGATAAAATTGGAAGTTGAAAATCATCCACAATTTCCATAGTTGGCCGTGTATAGTGGGAGAGGGACCCAATTCATGATTGTGTGTCATCTTTTAATTGGGACAACTCATTAATGTGGGCCAAGGGAATTGTACAGTCCATTTAAGTGATAAAAGATGACTTGCTAGTCTTTATTTTCATTCATCCACACTTAGAAAAAAAAAGGAGCAAAGCTGAAAACCTCCATTTGAGGTTCTCGGCCAGCTATGGGGAAATTCAACCCCCATTTTTAGCTCTTCCAAAATTATTCCATTGATGTAAACCCATTATTTTGAGGTCCCTAAGTAGCGTGGAAGCATCGTTGGAGCGATCAATCCATTATTTTTTCATCTTTTGGAAACCCTAGGCTATTGGAAAGTTGAAGAAGAAAGGTAAGAATTCATTATGTTTTATGTATTGTGAAGGTTGTATGCTTGTTGTAGTATGTTAAATTGGATGAATATCATGAAAAATATTGTGTTGGATATGAGTTGTGTGTAAGGGGTGCCATCCGTGCAAGTGGGTGTGTGTGGCGTTGTGTTGAAACTATGAATTAAAGCTTAGTTAGCATTGTTATGATCATTGTAGGGTGAAGAATGAATAAAAATCATCTTTGTATGTTGGTGGGAGGTTATGGCCGAATGTAGGCCATTATTGTAGCGAGAATCGAATTGATATCGCTTAATGTTTTAGTCGTCGTCGTTATGAATTCTATGTTGGAAATGAATGTTTAGTGACTCAAAATGATATTGTGATTGTTGCGGACTGATTTGGAGATTTGTGTACATTTAATGTAAATTATATATTGGTGAAAATAGCATTGTTAGAATGTGAATTGTGGATACAAATCATGATTTGAGAATGAGGAATGTGAAAAGTGGGGTTCTCGGTTTTGGGACTGAATTCGGCCAAATTGGAGAAAAATTTGGGTTGTTGGAAATGTTGTATGAATTGCTTAGAATGTATTTAAATATGGTTGGTATGGGTTCGGGTTAATATTTGAATGTATAAGTATCGATGTTGGCTTGAAGGTAAGCCATTGAATTGAATTTATGAAAGTTGTTGAATGATGGAAAAGGGAGCTATTATTGTGTATTACCTTTCGGATTGATTATTAATGTTGTTAGGTTGGTTGTTGTTGTTGTTGTTGATTGATATGGCCGAGTTAAATTCTCGGGGTGTCCTATTTACAGGGGAAATGCTGCCCAAATTTCTGTAGAATTAAGGGCAATTTTGGAATTTAATGCCTAAACATCCATATCTAATGTTTGGCACATTATGGCTTGTTTGTAGACATTGGGCAGCCCGAATCATAGGTTGGATTTATCTTGAAGTTGGATTATTTTGGAGAGCGTTGGAGGTATGTAAAGTAACCTTCTTTTCTTGGCATGCCTTAGTTAAAATAGGCTATGATATAAGCCTCGAGGAAACTCTATTCTTGCAATCCGAGCATGTTTATGAATCGCATTTTGTTCTTTGGCATCCTTGCCTTGTCATGACAAAACATTGATCCTTATGTTCTTGGAATTCATAGTTTGTAAAGATTACATGAAAGCTGATTTTTGTTTTAAAGTTCATTCTTTAGCGATTCCAAAACTTCAAACGCTCATAACTTTCTCACGAGAAAAGCTCGGATTGCTTTGAGATTTTCGTAGGAGATTGTATGATATAGAATGAGTATGTTTTTCCATAAGCGGGCCCAAATTTTCGGGTCTATACTCGTCCGTGGGTCCCGCGACGCCCTTTTATGTAATTTCGATAACTTTTAAAAGGAGATGTTGTAATTATTATTCCGATTTCAAATATGATTTTTATACGTAACTATGATTTCAAAAATTCTATTTGATCTGTTCCCGAGTGACATTCGGAGGAAAACCTGATGTGACCATTATCCCGATTTCAAGTACGGTCAGTTACTTGTCTTTTGAGTTTATAATAATGATTCGATAACATATGATGACCGTAGATTTCACGGGCGGGCCCGGATTGGGTTGACGCTAGTCCGTGGGTCCCGCGACTTTTCTATGTTTGATTCCAACGACCTATTTTTAAAAGAACTTCATGTGGCTATGATTTCAACCCCCGAGCATGATTACTTAAGCGTTGTCGAGCTTGAAATGAAGATTTTTATGCATATGATTTTGGTACGTAACCATGGGTTCCGAAGTATGATATGATATGTGATAATAGGATGATATGATGATTCTATACACCGAGACCCTCACTAGAGGGCCGGGACACGCTATGTATATGATGATATGATGATGACATGATTCTATACACCGAGACCCTCACTAGAGGGCCGGGACACGCTATACACCGAGTCCCTCATTAGAGGGCCGGGACACGCTATATGTATGTATATATGGGATGATGATATGGTCTTACTTACCGAGTCTCTCGCTAGAGGGACGGGACACGCTATCTGTATACGCATGTGCAGAATGATTGTCTGATTGGTATATGATATGAACATGTATGAACTATGTTCTGAAGGTAAGTTTTGTGGTTTTCGGTTACCGTAACCATGGCTCCTACTCCTTATTTAAAGTACGACTCGCTATTGTATTTCGCTTTACATGCTCGGTACATATTCCGTACCGACCCTCTCTCTCGGGGGGGGGTCGCGTTTCGTGCCCATAGTACAGACGCACAAACTTTGTGATCCACCGCTTAGGACACCCTCTTGCTCGCTATTTGAAGTGCTCCCTTATTCGAGCTACTTTTGGTATATATATTCGTTCGTTGCATTGTACACATTTGTTCAGGGGTACGGCGGGGACCTGTCCCGTCATATGATTCTCGTATGTACGTTTAGAGGTCCGTGGACATGTTTGTGGTTGTGCCTATACATGTACGCGTTGTGTTTGTATATGTTGTGTTTGGGCGATTCCGTTGGCCGCAGCCTTTGTCGGCCCGCATATGTATATATGTTGTTCTGTTGGCCCTGTGTGGCCTTTGTTGGTATTTTCTGTACGCAGGGTTATTTTGGATAGTCCGTAAACAAAGGAAACTCTGCCGAATTTTTTTTGGAAATTATATAAATTTGGAACACAGCCTTGTCGGCTTCTGTTAGATACTTGGATGCGTTTGATATACCTTGTGATAGCGTTTGATAGGTGTGTTTGGGTGCCCAGGTCGGGCACTAGTCACGGCCTACGGGGTTGGGTCGTGACATCAACTTTAAGTCAACTCTTTTTGCTTTAAGCTCAAACTTCACAAAAAGTCGCGTAACCAAATCTAAACACCTCGGGAAGAGTGTCGATGGTCCTCTCGGGTCAAAAGGGTCAGAAATGCAATAACGACCAAATGGGTCGTTACATCAGATATCAATTAATCCATAGCTCATCCTCGAGTGACAAGGAAGAGATGACGAAAAAATGCTAAAATCGGCAATGACTGAAAATATTGGTCACGCACGTCGGACTTCTCCTTACAGGAAAGATTCTCATCGAACAAACTGAATCCCCAACGAATGATACAGAAACCAACAGAATGGTATTTCTTCAACACAGAAACATGGAAAATTGGATGAACATTCGACATAACTGGTGAAAAACTAACTCATAGAACAAGGGCCTAACAACGGGTAGTCTTAAATAGGCCCAAGCACCTTGGCTCATTTACCAGTCACAACTCTCCACACTTAGCTCAAGTTCCAATTCTCATATCTCCATATTCAGATTTCCCTCGCAACTGATCCTTAAATAAACGAATCTCTTTACACGGATTCTTCGATTTGATAAAATCGCAACTCTGAACAAAAAACAAAAAGCCTCATAACTACTTCCCATACCGATGCAATCCTCTAGAACATGGTCACAACCATAACCCATTCTGAATCGATGAAATACTCTGATTCCGCTAATCTTTCCTTCGCACTTACTAGAGTCATTTCTCGTACCATGATTCCTTAGAAACATAAGAACACGCCTACTAAAATTTTGAACCCATAACTTACTCTTGCCAGAAGAATCCTTGATTCATCTGTGATCTCTGCACAATTCTATCAAAAACTGATCTTACCGGCAGCCAACTTGCCCAGTTCTGAATCTCCTTAAACCTTTAAATCACAATACAGGAACCATACAACTAAATATTTCGTCGAACAAACAACTGATCACTATAAAGACCTTTCGCTCAACAGCTCCTCGTCAAATCTATACTAAGCTCATTGCAATCCATTATTCTATCTACGTAACAGTTCTCAGAAAATATCATTAAATTCACTGGGAAACCCTAACAAAGCTCTGTAAATCTGTCATACCTCAATTCTGAGCCGAAACGCATCGAATCTTTAAATATCTTCCTGGAAATATAACCATAGAGCATTATGCTTAACTCGAACCGTGCTGACCCTAAATGAATGCACAACTCTTGAATATTACCAATAGTCATTAGAACCGACTCCTAATTTCCAAACCAATCACAGCCATACCACGCATAACAAATCCTGTCTATCGCTTTTGACTCCACAAGTTGAGTCCTATCTAAGTTATCAACTTAGTGTCGAAGAGCTATAATTTACGATTTCAATATTCATATTTCTCAACCTTTATCCGATACACAATTTCGATGCAACCCCTAACCTTTTGACGTGAAACCTGAAGCCTCATATAGTTATTATATAACCCATTAAACCTCTCGTAGCACCACCTTGATATGCTCGTAAATTCTCCGAAAGTATCCAATCTTACTCTGCCACTCGAAATCTCACGCAATTATGCCCAAGTCTTTAATAACCAAAAGCTCTTACCCAAGCTGTCCAGTCAATATTACTTGCAATCATACTGCATTATCACGAGTAGGGTCTCACCTCGAAAATATGCTACTGCATCGCATAATAGGTATTCCACAATCCCTTCTCTTAAAGCACACTGACTCATTCACTATAGAGTGTTACGGACTTTTCCAACGGTGTACCACCACGCCACTTCTTACAAATCTCAACATGTCGGTTCACTGAATATGCTTATTACTAGCTGCCGATCGCGAATCACCGGTGTTTTCTCATTTCACTTAGTCCATCTATAGACTTCTTTCCTTAAGCTCATGCAATTATCACACCTCATCTGAATATGCAAGACAACAATGCCACAATCTTAATAGACTCAAGTAATCCCAAGATGTCCTCATTCTTGCCGACTCTCAATCAACTATACCTTTTCTTGACTCTTTCATTCCTCAATCTCTATTAGTTCGCTTATACCGCCATCGTCTGACCATTACTCGAACCCACTTAGTAGTCTATCACATAACCCTAAGTCTAGTATGCTAACTGAATCACATCTGAAGGTAATAGTAGGCAACAATTCTAAACACAGCGTATTACACAACCAGTCTCACTAATATCCTCATGTATCTCACTAAAACATCCTTGCCCGAATTGCCATACCCAATTTCAAAAATGTATACCGAACATAACTCAGTTAACCCATCATCATCTATTCTATCATTTCAAGTACTGATGTTTAATAATGCCTTACTCAAATCCTTAACGTTACTAGTCCTCGAAGAATCACCTCTTACCTCAATTATCGAATCTGAATACCTCTAACTACTAGCACAACTATCCCTTTTTCTTCAATCACCCAAGCCGAGTAATAACACACTAATAGAGGGATCTAGCCAATAACACAATGAATACAAGTTTCCCAACCTTAGTCGACCACTAATCTCTATTAGTCTATGACATAACCGAACACACAACCCATGCATAAACTCTTAAGCCCACTCTACACTGTATACTGCAACCAACCCCTATATCACTAACTCTTGCTTCAATGATTTTCTTTCTGACCTTAACCTCGTAGACACCCAACAACCTCATCGGTCACACCCCTTACTGTACGTCATGATATAATGCCCCCGCAGTTCAACACAACTCACGTACTCTTGTCACCTCACCTCAAGTCTTACGAACCTCAATCCCCTGAACCCGATAGTAAGATGTCTCATTGTAATCCTTTAATTCTTGTATTTCATTTCAAATCACTTTTATCCCTATCAAGCAACAACGCTCAAATCTACTCGATCCTCTAAACTAATCATCACTCGAAGCCGAACTAACCACGACAATATCAATGCTTCTCCTCAATTCTAAGTGAAACAACCAACAGCTTTCCAAGTCATTATCTCATCGCATACGCCCGTATTTGAAATACTTTCCATCAGTCAATTACTAACTCCTTAGAAGTCTTAACACCCAGTCAAATTTACCGATCAACGATGCGCCCATAATATTCACTTAAAAATCGAGTAGTCCTTTAACATCAACTAACTCATATCAAGAATAACCTTAATACCAGTCACAACCTGATCCTGACAACCATGCCAGATACCAATTTTTCCCTTCCCAAACTCTCGAAAAGTACTCGTGCCCAAGATACTCTATGAAGTCTCACTTCGCTACACGCTTTCCACTAAAGTTTTTTTCCACTAAAGTCTTCCTTCATGTCCTTATTGTCAACTTCTTTTTCTTCGTTACATGCAATCAAAATACGCTTGCCCACATTCGATGGTCATCACCGAACTTACACTTGTCCTCACATATCAAAGTCTAATACTCTACCGTTCTTTGAAATGATGACCCGCCATTGGTTCACTAGTGTCATGCACACCATCATAAAGCCTTGACGAAGCTAAAGTCAAACCGACCATATCATCGAGCAACCCACTATCGTTAAGCTATAATTGCACTTATCACTTTCGAGCAACCTAACGCTGAAACACGAAAACCATGTAACCCTCTGAACTATCTTTCCCAATTCTCACGAACTCCCATAATAAACGCGCCTAATCGTGACTCCGCATAATCGAAACCTCAGGCCTTAACCAGTGACTGAACTGGATGAAGCATCCGAATCAGGATAACATGTCTCGTACCATTCCACAACACATCATAGATTGACCATTCGCGTAAGAATTTAAGGACGGATGTTCATCTTCGAGGACGATTAAGATAAGAGAATCCAGAGACCAATTGGAATCGACTAGATACAAATTTGAATAAAGTCGCATGAGAGAATGAAAGAATTCAAAGTTACCTAAATGTTTATAGCCTCTCGCAGATAAGTAAAGAGCTCATCGTACCGATCCACAAGACTCTAATAGACACACTCTTGTATTATAAAGCGGTAACCTAAGGCTCTGATATTAACTTGTCACGATCCATTTCGACTAAGTCGTGTGGGCACTTACCTTTTTTACCTCGATAAGCGAACCCTCAACCCAACGATAAGTAAGGACATAACTAAATAAATCAATCAAGCGGAAAAGAATAATTACGTAAGTCTCACAATAGTATATAATAGAAATACTGCGGAAATAAGGAAGATACCCCCAGGGTCTGGTCTAAGCCATACAAAAGCACCTAAGTGAAATTATACAAGTCTAGAATAATATAATAATACATCAATTTATCTATGTCTCGGAATAGAAAAGTAAGACATGATAAAAAGAGGAGTCTTCAAGGCAGCGAACGACTCGTGCTCACCCTGGAAACTCAAAGCTAAGCTGATAGAGACTATCAGCCACGGGAGATGGAAGCAGACCCAACCTAGAACTCTATACCCATAAAGGAATGTAGCAAGTGTAGGTTAGTACAAAATCACAGTACTGGTAGTTATCATTGGCCGACTAAGTATAGCTAACATAATTCTGACAATAAAGCAGGATAGGCAGATAAATTAACAAGTATAAGTCAAACACAATCAGAATCAAGTATCCATCATCGCCTAAGTAGAACATCTAGACCTAAGTGTGCCAAGTCTCAATATATCCAATCCAAGCCCAACAACACAAGTAAATCACCAAATTATCACAATATAAGCCATAATGCAATGAAGTGCAATAATGTATGAACGCAAATGCAATGCAATGCTATGTACACATGTACTTGGGACGAAAATATCGACATCTCGGTAGCACAACCCAAGGTGACTCGCGAATTCTAAGTGCCACTGGTCCCGGATCTGTGGCCAACACATAGATAAGACTCGAATCTTTTCCCACGGGGGTTCTCATCGACACCACCATGGGAAGCCCGCGGAGTCCATGCACTTACTCAATCCACGATTCTTGAACTAACATCAGATATCGGACTCTCACGTCACTCTCATTTAAAATCGATCCAAGCTCATCACAATGTTTCACCAAGTATCAATAGTGTCTCCACAGTATTTCATGAATAATGAGAATAAGTGAAATGCATGTGTCAACATCAAGAATCAGCTCAATATCACAAGTACTAACATGGGTACGCCAATTATATAATCAATGTCACAAGTACCAATATAGGTATGCCAATAATGTATCAATGTCACAAGTACCAACATGGGTACACCAACAATATAATGAAAAACTACACAAGTCATATAGATCTCTATCCTTGTGTCAACGACATCAGTAAGATACTATAATATCATAATCAAGAAGGAACAATAAATTTCGATATCTACTAACAGCACGTGGCATCAAACCAACACAATAGAACAAATCAAGTCACAACACAATGGGGTTCCTAGCCCCAATCACGCAACCGGGCCCAACCTAAGACAATATCCAACCCAACTTCACACCTAAAGGTTTACATTCTTTCTCCGACAATATCATCTAAATGTATGCTTCGCTACATGAAGTCTCACCAAATATAAGCCATAACCTACCTAGATGGACGAATAACAAGACCAATCAATCACTCTTTAGCCTTGCCCTTCTGCTGAGCCTAAAAAAAAACAGTCTAGGAATATTCAAAATCTAGATTAAAAATTATGAAGAACGATACTAATATTGCTATCCTTCAATTTAGGTCAAATCTAACCCTAGAATTTGGGGAAACGGGTCCCATAAGGTCAAACCGGGAAATTTGTAATCAAATATCAAATTAAGCACTAGGTGATCATAACCCAACAACCAATTAACTCATGGATTCACCTAATTTCAAGATTCAAGCAAAACCCCCAATTTTGGGTATAAACCCTAACCCTTTGATTCAAGAATTCAACACTAATAATGGAAGAGATATGATTAACAACCTTAGATTCATCAAAATCTAGCATAAACTTCATAAATTTCATCATTAATAAGCTTAGATAAAACATTCATTAACTCCACTTTTACCTTCCATTACTAAGGAATTACTAAGAAAAGAGGAATTTATGATGATTAGGAACAAGGAATTAGCAAGAAGGTTAGGAGGACTTACCACCAAGAATCTTCTCTAAGAGTCCTCTAGAAATGCTCCTAATATGAACCACTTTCGGAAAAACAATGAATGAATAAACTTGGGGTTTTATATCATTTAAATACCCTAGTAACTGCCCGATCACCCTTCGTTGCCACTCGGTACCGGAGGCGCCACCACCGGTGGTCCGCTTAACTACAGCGGTCATTCTTAGAGGGCGCGGGCCGCTTCAGCGATAGGGTGACCGCTATAGCGGTACCACTGCCGCAGTGCTGGTGCCGCCAAAGCGGGCACCAGACTCCTGAAACTTTCCCAAGTTTCACACTTGATCTTGAATTTTTGACTAATTTCTAAGGCCACCTGCTCACACAAATCCATATAAAAACACACTACGAATGCGCTCGTGACCTCAAAATTCCCAACGGAAGTCTCGTTGACCGAGTCAACCCCTAATACCTCAATTCTGACTTCCCTACCCAAGTCTCAAAATGCATCCGAGTGCATTGGGAACCAAACCAAATATACACACAAGTTCTAAATGACCACTCGGATCCCTCGAAATTGATGAAATTCCAAAAAGGTCCGTTTACCCAAAAGTCAACTTTGAGTAACCTCTTTTTTGTTTTAAGCTCAAACTTCACAAAAAGTCACCGAACCAAAATTAAACACCTCGAGAAGTATGTCGACGGTCCCCTTGGGTCAGAAGGTTCAAAAATGCAATAACGACCAAACGGGTCGTTACAGTTATTGGATTTTAAAAGGAGATTTGATAATATTTTGTTCATGGAAGTTTTACGGGCATTTCTAAAGGTCTTTGCGGATACTTGGTGATGTTTTAAGGAGGTACAAATGGATATAAGAAGTCTTTAGGGGTGATCAGTTGATTTTACAGATTTGGCATTAGAAGGTAATCACTAGGGTGATGCGCATGGTATGTTGTTTGAAGATTTGTGAGGAATCGGACAATTGGGAGTTGGTTCAGTAGCTTCAGCTCAATGAAAAAAAACTAATGAAATTGGAATTAGCATAATGGACTTAGGATAAGATCAGTTTTGATGGAATTACTCAAAATTTTCTAAGATAAAGTGAGGATTCTTTTTTAGAAAAAGAAAGTCATTATTTGGGCTTGTGGCATGTGTCTATACATTTCTAAGAAATCTTGGTGTGAAGGACAGCCTTGGAGGGTGTGGAAGAAAGATTAGTAGAATCAGAGTGTTTTACCGGTACAAGTTTGGCAATGGTTTGCGGCTATAACCAGAGAATTATGGTGATTGTGATGTTATTGTGTAATCAGCCAAATTTCATTCAATGGTGTGGTATAATCAAAATCTAAGATTTCGAGTGGAGTCAGTTCATATATATACGAGGATCAGTTGTGAAAGAAATTTCGGGTATGGAGAAATGGCAATTTGGGTCTTTGAGCTAAGTTAAAGGAAGTTTTAACTGATAAAGTGAAAAAGCAGTACTATCAAAATATTTCTTGCCTGTGGAGGCTTTCATGTAGTTTATAATAGAGATTCCTTGGTTGCCATCAACTTTTGTACTCTTCTTTAACATTTGAGGATGAACGATTCTTTAATTTGTTTTATTTCGACGTTTATGACTTGCGGGGATGGGTGGGGTGGTTCCTAAATTAATCAGGAGTTTTGTATTGGTTTTAGTGAATTTGGAAGTTTCCAAGTTAAAGAAATGAAGACTTTTGACCAAAGTCAACACTAGGGGTAATTGCGTCATTTTAGAAGTTTTGTCAATTTTATTAGGTTCAGAATGTAATTTATGACTTTGTCGAGTCATTGGTTCGGGTCCCGAGAGAGCTGGGTGTGATTTGGGTTATTGGTTGAGAAGCTAATTAAGTTAAGGATTTGGAGTTGACCATGGTCAACATCAAGCCAAGATGCCTCTTTTCGATGTTGAGTGCGCGAGCAGGTTTAGAACGTAGTTTATGATTGAAATGCATATATGGTTTCTGGAATGTATCAAATGAGTTTCGAGTACTAAAACTAAAATTTTGCAATTTCTGGTGTAACAATTTCGAAAATACCAATTATGTCCCTAAAGTTCGCCCTTAAATTTTTGTATTCCTTTAAAACATAAAAACATCACATGTCTCTGCTTTTAAGAACAAATTGGGTGATTCAAATGGTTATCGTGGGTGGAATGCAAGGATTATAATGGGCTTGTCAAATGTGAGTTTCGTGGTCATCTAGCACCTGATTGGTAGCATCTGAGGTCTTTGCCGGAGTGCGAGAGTGATTGATAGCCTCCGAGGTGTTTGCCGGAGAGAGAGAGAGAGTGATTGAGAGCCTCCGAGGTCTTTCTTGGGAGAATGAAAGTGACAGAGAGTTTCCAAGGTCTTTCTTGGGAGAGTGAGACTAATTGATACCCTCTGAGGTCTTTGTAGGAGAGAGAGAAGGGGAGAGAGAGAGAGAGAGAGAGAGAGAGAGAGA
This sequence comes from Lycium ferocissimum, assembly GCF_029784015.1. Classification (NCBI taxonomy): domain Eukaryota; kingdom Viridiplantae; phylum Streptophyta; class Magnoliopsida; order Solanales; family Solanaceae; genus Lycium; species Lycium ferocissimum. The sequence continues at coordinate 41,603 of NW_026725550.1, forward strand.
GAGAGAGAGAGAGAGAGAGAGAGAGAGAGAGAGATGGCCATTGCATTGCATTGCACTCATCCATCCATATATTTAACTGCTCATTTGGTGATCTGTGGTTGTTTTTAGTGGATTATATGTTTTTTGACCCTTATTTGACATAATTTCGTGACCATAATTGATTGTTGTACTTGCTACTGGTTAACTTCTATATCTCCATGCATTATCTAATCGTTGTTGGCTTATGATGCTTACAACTATTAGTGTTGCACTGATACTACTCTTGCAGAGCATAATCCAGGGCCCAATTCTAGACCTCGTGGTGATTCACGATGGTGATTCCCATGGTTCTTCAGGGTGAGCTACTTGGTCGTACGTGGCCCCTGGAAGACACCTTTTTACTTGTTCTATTTACATTTCAACAAACAATGTTTTGCCTATGTGCACATTTCATATCATACTTGTATTCCGCATTCGTATTTTAGAGCTCTTGTACTATTTGACCATATTTTGGGATATGTTTGTTAGTTATCTACTCTTTGCAAAATTATTAAGACTTGATGAATTGTTCCTTATTAACTTCCGTTTTCATTAACTCGCTCTATTGTTTTGGGAATGTGGTTCGCCTACTCGGGGGGATAGACTAGGTGCCACCATGACCTATTGATTTGGGTCGTGACAAGGATTTTTCCTTTTTCATTGAAATAGGAAGCCAAAACATGGTTGCGCAGCTTGCCAAGAGGTTCCATTACTACATGGGACTAAATTCACCAAAAAATTCTTAACAAGTATTTTTCACTTGCGAAAACAATTGAAATGAACCAAGAAATTAACAATTTTATGCAAAAAGATACTAAATCTGTATATCATGCGTGGGAAAGAGTGAAAGCAATGTTAAGAAAAAGTCCACATGGAAACTAAGCTCCTGACATTTTGTACATTTTTTTATCATGACCTTAAACCCTCTGCTAGAAATGTAATTGACGCAGCATCAGGAGGATCTATAATGGGAAAAACCACTATAGAGGCCATTCAACTTCTTAATGAAATCTCAAAAAATGCTCTCCAGTGGCCTTCAGATAGAACTATTATAAGAAAAAGTAGCATGAGTGAATTAAATTCATTGACACAACATATATAATCTCTCACACAAAGAGTCGATGATTTTCAGGTTAATGCTCAATTATCACCTCAACTTGAGAATTGTGATGTTTGCGGGGGTAATCACCCGAATCATGAATGTCAAGCTTCAATACAAAATAAGGAACATGTGAGTGTTATTGGTTACAAAAACAACTAAACTACCTATTTGGTAGTCCTATGGCACAAAAACATCGAGGATTCCAATTGATTAACCGTAACGGTGCTGAGAATTCTCAAAAGTTATTTAATCAAAAGCAGCAAGTACAAGGACCACTGTAACACCTCATAAATCTGGGTTAGGTGTGAATGTGTTAAATGAGTATTAATGTGACATTTTATCCGAATGAAGTCCCATCAGTATGCTAGGTACATAAGATTCGATAGAATCGGCTAAGCTTTTGATAGGTCTGTCTTCCAGCTTGATTTTGGGAAAGAGGTTGGAAATTAGAGAAAACTTAAAACATGAAAGTCATAGCCCTTTGAAATACCTTTTCAACGTTATATGGTGGAACCCAAATGGAGCTTTGTACAAAGAGTTATACCCATTTTCTTTGAAGCGAGCTTGACAGGCCCTAAAGCGAGTGCCAAAGTGAGGCTTGAGCTCACCCTGAAGTGAGGTCCAGAGTTAGGGGTGAGCTTGCTTTGGAGCTCGCTCAGTGAGCCAAGGAGTACTTTACCCTAGGCCTATAAAAGCTATAAAAGCGACCCTTAGACGATTTTATGACATTTTTGACGTTCCAACTTATTCTAAGGCCCTAAGCAGCCATTTTCTCCTCTTCTCATCCTCCAACATCAAGGTAAGATCACTTTCACAATTCCTAAGAAATTCTTACATTAATTCATGACTAGCAACATGATTCTTCAACCAAAATATAGGATTTTCAAGGTAAATCCTTGTCAAGCGATTCAAAGCTAGGGTTTTGGTGTTCTTCGTCAGAGAAACAATTTAGTTCATTAGATTAGAGTGATTATAGGTATGTAGGGCTTCCATCTATGTGTGGGAACATTGTTGTTCTTCCCCACACCACATTAATTCATGAAACCCTATTTCTCCAAAGTTTGAGAATCATGCTTCAGTTTATGAAATACCTCAGATACAAGTTAATTATATATATATATATATATATATATATATATATATATATATATATATATATATATATATATTGTCATGCTCAATCATGTTTCAGATAATTGCATTCATGTATATCATTATGATTGTCATGAACCTGTCTGTAATCCATAAATACCCATACTTTGAATCCCATGGGTTCTCAATTGCAAGTCATGAACCAATATTACTCAACTCCAAGAGCCGTGCATGTTTTCATGTTTCATACAAGTTATATTATATATCTATATACATGTTAGATTATATTTACAAGTCATGTTTACGAACCATTTTTACCAGTTATGTTACAAGCAATGCTCACATGTTATGTTTTACAAACCATGGGCTTAGATGCCACCTATACTTATGTTCATATTTTTTGGAGTTGCACAGATTACCGAGAAGGCTCAATTAGTCTGAAAATACGTATGCCAACATAGAATAAGGGTCACTCCGCCCAGTTAGGACGACACCTTCATGTTTCCCATTACATGATACTTTATGGATCCATTCATGTCATGTTCATGTCTCGTACCCCGTCAAGGTACGAGGTGGCTTAGCTGATTAGGTAGAGATCATACGCCATGTGCTCACGTGGTGGTTACATGTTGGTTATACTAATGCTCTCCCACATAAAATATTTTACTCATGTTACATAAATAGATATTCATGTCAGATGTTACTCATGCTCATGTTCAGCTTACAGTTCAGTCTCAATTCTTATTATTTCATGTGTCATGTTTATTAAATCAGTTGCTTTACATACCACTACAATTCAAATGGACGGGTCTGCTCGTTAGAACTCCACATGTATCAGCTATTGGTGAGCCCCATTTCATTCGGGGTGTTATCCTTATTTTACTTTCATATTTTGTCATGCAGTAGAGGTATGTTGGGGGCCTTGTCCCGATGAAAAGTTTAGTATTCAGATTCAAGTTAGAGGTTTCATAGATTAGTTTAGCATGTCATGTCAGATACGCAATGGTGGTTAGCCATTTCGGCTACATATTCATGATGTTTCGCACTTATGTTTTAAAAGTATTTTCAGTATTATTATGATATCGTATGCTTTATTTAGACTTTTCATGTGTTAACTTATATTCCGTGTCAGTGCATGTCCCATGTTCATTCAGCTGTCACACCCCAACCTTGGTAAGGCATGACTGGCACTCAACACCCTACGGGAACCGAACGAACCAAACTGTAACTCACGTACAAGCCCAAAAGATAACATACTTACGTCTTCAAACTAATCTCGTGCGCATATGCCGGTAAGGCTATCCATAATAATGATACAACATAGTATCAGTCGAGATAATTATAGGATTTCTAACTGTGCATATCTGTCTACGAGCCTCTACAGGAGTACATGACATAAAGTGGCTGGAACAAGGCCCCGCCATACCTATGCAAATGCATATGCGCCATGCGCGACTCACGGGGCAACTCCGAAGCAAGTGGAGTGCCACGACTCGCTACTGCCGAGTTGGTATCCTTACTGAAAGATCCGTCAAGCTGTATCTCAAGACCTGCGGGTATGAAACGCAGCGCCCCCAGTAAAGAGACATCAGTATGAGCAATGTACTGAGTATGCAAGGCGGAAAATGCAACAAAATAGCCATATACTAAAGATGAGAAGAATAAGAATCAACGTGGCATTTCTGAACTACCGATGGAAATCTAGCATATGTATACATACCTCTTCATCTTCTTGCAATCTTTACTAGGTCTGTATACCCTACCATAGTCCTGGTTACCTTATCATCAAACGTTATCTGAACATGTGTTGCGACGTGCGACCCGATCCATATATGATACATGTTTCTCTATACTCTCGCATGCTTAAGTATATCTAGGTATAGTGTTGTGTCTCTATCTTACTAATCATCCTGTACTAACTGCCCAACTGATCAGTGGTAATGGCCCGACCGGCTGCAGTCCGGTGGTAATAACTGCCCATCCGATTATCGCCCGACAGTAGAGCGCAACTGCCCGACTGATCAACGGTAACTGCCCGACCGGCCGTAGCACCTGGTAATCGCCCGACCGGGGCTGATCCGTGGTAAATATATACACTTGCCTAACTGGTCGTAGACCAGTGGTAATTACAATAAACATCATAACTAAACTTCTACAAGTAATCTCTATACACTTCCCGTGGTCATCACCTAACCCGTAGGGTCTATATAATCACATAAGACTTATAAGTACAACTCAAGCTATTAGTACTTCTTCCCACTTGACTAGTCTATAACCAATTCCTAAGATACTACATGAACCTCTCTTCGAACATTAAATACCTTATTAGAGATCCTCTGCTAGCACTCTATTCATGTCCTATAAAACATTCCTTAAGAACCTGTTCCTAAACTCACTGGATTATTATCATGGAACCGTCATCATGAACACGTCTCACCTTGAAGGAACAAAGTCATAAGATGAGATCAACATCAATGAATAACATCAATAGCCATGAAACAAGCTCAAGGATATCACAAGAACATCGGGAACTGTAAGCTTTGGTACTTTTAGAAACGAGTTTATTGAAGATGTAAAAAAAAAGGTTCACAACAAAGGAATCATGCCTTAAGAAAGAAAGACTTAGCCTTAACATACCTTTCGGTCTTCTTAGTCACCCAACGTTTATTCTCCCAAGCTCGTATGTGTACACATAAATCATTTATACTATCACTAGACTTGTTGCCACACACTTGTCTCAAGCATTTAAATGAAACCCCTTTTTGAATCTGCCGAAATTCGGGCAGCATCTCCCCTGTTTATATGCCCAGCCCAAAATCATAATCCAGCAACTGACAACAATACCAACATCAACCACAATATTATCAACACCAATATATTCCATAAAATATCCCACACGACATTTGTCCAATTTTTCCACCAACAAATCCACTATACGATTATTCTACAACTCTACTTCCGTAAATAAACTTATATCCATATCAATAAGGAGAGATTCATACCTTATTCTCGCTAGTACCGCGATATCTCCAATATTTTCCTTGAATTCTAACCAAGATTCATCGCAATACGATAGTATAATCGCAACTATGCACTGTCCAAACTTAAATCCGGAGATTATACTTATTTCGCGTTAAAATCTAGTGGACAGAAGTTGGGAGAATTTTTTAGAAGATTTGGGAAATATTTAGAGAATTCTTGGCTGAAAAATGAGGTTTAGGATCAGATTTGATCCTTAAATAGTGGGTCAAATTCGGGTAGGGTCCCTTTGACGGATCTTGTAGCAAGTCGCCTTTGTAGCGATTCTTGTGTAAACATTTCGCTTTCTGTCAGCCTAACTTGTAATGTCCACAATTCTCCACTTCGATGCCGTATCGATGAGCGGTTTGTTGCGTTGGAAACTAGACTTGACGAACTTCATTTAAGGCTTTTGAAATACCTTAAAACTCCTAATATACCTGGAGATATACCCCTCAAAAATTGACCCAAAATTCTTTCCAAAATTTTACCAGTTTCTAAATTTTCGACAAACTTATTTTCTTCGATTTTCTTGGTCCCGGAATTTTCCAAAAATCTCCACCATGATATTTATCATTAATCATACTTGATATAAGTCATGTCCTTTGGTTCCAAGGTTGTCCGTCTCGGTTATGACTTACGAGATCGTAATTGATCCTTTACTCATACAATATACTTAAAAATGCTTCGTTCCTCATAATCCAAATTTGTTTAACTTAGCCATAGCTCGACATACTCACGTTCAAATTTACTAAGTGCTTCTCTGAAAGTACGGGGTGTAACATCAACAAGCCATGTGGTTCACTCGGTCACATGCAGTCAGGCACTGAGTGTCATATTATGTCCAAGCCATGATTTGAGGTATGGCAAATCTTGGTATCAAAGCATTAGATTTAAGTGTCTTAGGGAGCCTATGAAACCTTGTCCAGTGAAGTTTCCTTTATATGTGCGTGTCGGCTATACATATAAGTTTTTTACTACCAAGACATTTAGGGTTTTCTCAATTCTTTCTACTCTAGATCGTGCCATGAAGCATAGAGCTGTAAGCAATTTTCTCTTTCTATCGAATTTCGTACGTATCGAATGCACAAGCAATGAGCAAGAAATCTAAGGTCCAAGTGAAAATGATTACCATTGGGGTAGAGTTGTGAAGTGTCTGATAGTAACAAATGGGACTTGTGATGATATTGAAAGTGGAATAAAGTGCATGTCACCCGAGAAGATATGAAAATTACAAGAAGAGAAAGATAAATAAATAAATAAATCAGCAAAAGAGCTATTTCTACATGAAACGTTAGCCATGGAGGATCTCAGGGAGGTAGAGGAAGACGATTTTTCGAATGAAGGTCATCAGGACTCACTCCATCAGCAACCGATGCACCATTCCTTAAGTCCTGATATGATTAGAAAGGTGATTTCAGCCAGAAATAGAGTTCCTGTCACACCCCACCCTTGGTAAGGCGTGATTGGCACCCGGCACCTTACAGGAACTGAGCGAACCAACTTATAACTCTCCTCCTTCATCTCTCAAATGGTAAAAAATAAGGCTAAGGGATATATATGAACATAATATCATGCATAAATATATGTAGAATGGACCCATGACGCCAACATAACAACCGACATAAAGTAACTAAGCTGTATACAGGCACTGTCTACAAAGCCTCTATGAACATGACTGAAATAAATAAGTCGGGACAGGGCCCCCGACATACCCTTCACGCAATTCATATATATAGACTTAGACTCAGCAATGGTCCAGGAAGAAGTCGAGCCACCAAACGTAACTGGTACCTGAAGGCATCCTACGGTGGAAGATCCTCGTCTCATCTATTTGCACCTGCGGGCATGAACACAACGTCCACAAGAAAGGATGTCAGTACGAACAATGTACTGAGTATGTAAGACATAAATAGTAACATGCTATAAAAACGAAGATAGCAAAACATAAGGTGAGTAATTATACCTCATACACTTTCTCACACCTCTGTCACATAAATTAACTTGTCTATAGGAGAAAAACATTTCATACACATCCCTACACAATATACACACATTTGGATTCATATACATTTACTATACATACATCTGTCCTATCCGTACCCGGCCCTTTCGGGACTCGGTGTCATCCATACTCGGCCTTTTCGGGACTCGGTGTCATCCATACCCGGCCCTTTCGGGACTCGGTGTCATCCGTACCCGGCCCTTTCGGGACTCGGTGTCATACCCAACTGATCAGTGGGAGTGCAATGCATACATACATACACATACATAAAAATACATAAATGAAATCAACATCATCATTAGCATTATCATTATCACTATATCCTTCCTTAGAACATCAACTATCGTAAGGTGAAGTCGACGATGTCATGGGAGTCTTGAGAATCTTGAACTTAGATAGTATTGAAAATAGAATCATTATCTTCGCAATATCTCACCTCGAAGAAACGAGTAACATGAGGTGAGATCATCAACAATAAGTAAGATCAAGGGATTCAGGGAATGGCTCAATAACCTCATAATGCCCTCAAATCATAGCTTCGAAATTTCTAGGATAGAATTATCATCATCGTCACAATCATTTTAGAACATTTTTCATTTAATATTATAAGAGCTTTGGAAATCTTGAATTCTTACTTTTGGGAATAAGAACGACATAGAAATATAGACGGAATCCTAGGTTAAGAATCATGCCTTTGAAAGAAAGAGGCTAGCCTTACATACCTTTCGGTCGCCTTAGTCGTTCAACGTTTATTCTTCCCAGCTTGCAACTCTACACATAAACCATCCATATTATCATTAGGCTCAATATGATACACTTTTCTCAAGCATTCAAATGAAATCTTTTAGAATCTGCCGAAATTCGGGCAGCATGTCCTCTGTATTCTTTACCTCTTCCAAATACAAAAACAACTCTCAAACACTACCAACAACATCAACAACAATATTAATAAACGTCCCACACGATGTTTCTTCAATTTTTAAACCAACCATAACAACATCCATAATACCATAATCAAAGAATTATATTCAATTTAATCTCAAATTAATCCAAAATTCCCTTTCAAACTCACCTCATAGCCATTAACTTCAATTTAACTCTTTATGATTTTTCTCCTATGATTCTTTCCTCTCTAATAATTGCTAAACCTTTACATCATCTCAATCATGTAAATAATAGAAAGAACATACCATATAGTAGAAGAACTTCACTTTATTCACCCCTTTTCAAGATCAAGTCCATCACCACCTTGAAGAGACACAAGAACAATTACCTTCTATGGATTATCCTTCGGGTTTTGATGTTTATATTCTCTCTTAATGATATGGAAAGGTTATGGAAGATTATGGAAGGGTATGGAGGATTATGGAATATTATGAAAGATTATGGAAAGTTATGGAACCCTCAAGAGCTCTCAAGAGCTCTTTAGAAGTGTGGGGGATGAGAAGATGGTGAAAAATGATGAAAAATGATGGGTTAGAGGGATATTTATAGTTGTGCTGGGTCGGATACTGTAGCACCCGGTTACAGTAGCAGCGTGTTTTTGCTCCGTTAGCCTAACTTGTAACGTCCATAATTCTCTACTCCGATATCGTATCGATGAGCATTTTGTTGCGTTGGAAACTAGACTTGATGAACTTTATTTTAGGCTTTTAAAACAACTTAAAAATCCTAATAGACTAGGAGATATACCCCTCAAAATTAGACTAAAAATCTGCCAAAATTCGGCTAACTTTTTTCAAATTTTTGACAAATTTATTTTCTTCGATTTGCTTGGTCTCGGAGTCTCCCATAGCTTATTTTATAAACTTAAACCCTCATAAACATAAGGTAGGCGCATATAATCTCATATATCCTTGAAGGTAACTCGAGTAACCATACTTCAAACAACCATCAACACATATAAATTTGAACGTATGAAACTATGGGGTGTAACATTCTCCCCCCCCCCCCCACAAAAACATTCATCCTCGAATGTTGAAGTAGAGTTCATTTAGAGGGGAATGTCGGGGAATGTCGATATTCTTACCTGTATTTACCGGTATTTACTTTACTCACTTGCAGTCTTACATGCTTATTTAAAAACTGCACTTATGTGAATTGCGCAGTTTATCCTTCTTCATATCATTCAAAAATTATTGTTCTCTTCGATCTCTGCATATCCTTCTTACGCTTCACAGATATTCCCGGCCTTTGTCTTAGTCACCAGCTTGATCCCATCAAACGCGATATCTTTAATCATTTCCTTTGAGTTCTCCTTTTACTCTTAACCTTTTCCCGACTCTCACCTGATAAGTCTTTTCCATAGTCTAGCGCACTTATCTGTTGTTTTGATTCATTAATCAAGCAGATCCCTTGATTCCTTAAATGTTCATCTCCTCTATTTATATCCATGAATCTTTTTCTTGCGATCTCATCTCTGTCTACTTTCATAACTTCTCCTTGCATTTCCTTAGCTCATCTTGCTTCATAGCTCTCTATTACTTTTCGATTGCCCCATTGTCGGGTGTCATAATTCCGCTAATACCTTATCTAGTCAATCCTTGTCTTCGTCATGAAATACCTATGAAGTTCATCTTGTCATTCATTTCTTACTTCCCTTCTTAATACCATAGCTTGTTCGTATGCTCATGTATGTCTACTCCTCGTATATTCGTCCTTCTTTCCTTACATCCATATCTCTAGTCCAAGCCCATTATCTTATGCTATCAATACCTATCTTGAACGTAGGCTTCATTTTTTTACCCCAGTACAATCAAAATATAAGAAATAATATATACATATATATATATATATATGACAAAATAGAATCCGAATCGATCACTACATATATATCATGGGAAGACATTGATCATATACCTGTGACAACATTAGGGGAAAGACTCATGATCCTATTGCTCAGCTAATGCATAATCATGGTTCTGAGGGCCGCTTGAACTAGACACTCTTCCTCTACTTCTACCACGACCTGCTGGTACCAGTGACCCTTGTCCCGGAAGGTGTACCGATAAAGACGAACCCATTACTGATCCTGTAGGCCGGTCTGTATCCCTACTACCTCGAGATGGTTCTCACACATAATATGTCCTGACCGACCACAAGCATAACAAACATCTAAACCGAATCGGCATGGTCCCCAATGTAGTCTGCCGCACTGAGTACATCGTGGTGCAGGTGGCCTCATCCAGCCCGAGTCACCCTTATACTGTATACCCAAGAATTTGGAACTCTGGCTCGGTTCGGAATAGATAGGACGATCAAATCTCTTACTTACAAATCTGGAAAGCGCACTAGCCGCTGACTAGCTTAGCTGCCTAAAATACTGCGGCTCTGGTCCTCCTCTAAACTCACTAATAGTTCCTGAAGATCTTGTTACATCTCGTACTTTCGTACGTTAGATTTTTTTTTTGTAAGTTAATGGACATAGGTTCAAGGACAAAATTATTTTTGAGGTTATAAGAATTGATGCTATAGCACAAGTGATAAGTAAGTGTAGTGAAGGTTAAAGGTTAAGCGAATCAGAGAGTATAAGTTTTATCAATATTATACTCATACTTTCGAGCTGTGGTTCGAACCGCTGGTACGGGAGAATTTTGGTTATATTCAAGTATGCAAATAAAGAGATCGGTGTATAAAAGGATGAGGTCCCTAAATGATTTAGGACTTTAAAGTGTGACTACGGTGATTGAGAATAATATTTTATGTGATGCAAATGAGGCTATGGACTAGTGTTATATCACATGATCATGATAATGAGTATATGACTGTGTTGAAAATGATTACTATTTAAGTAAATTGAGATCAAGAAATTAATTACGTGTGTAATTGATTAAACAGGAGATTATAGTGAAGAAAAGAAATTAATTTAGACTGCTGGATAAATATTACGTGGACATGAACCACGTGGATTTTTGATTGGTGGCAGCAAATATATGTGGATATGTATGCATACTTAAAGGTGGAGGTGTCATTTTTTCTATATAGGCATTTTATAGGGGTTACAACTGTAAAGCCATGTAATAGTGGCTAAAACTTGTGACTTCAATTCATTGACTTTTGGTGTATGAAAGAGTATTCAGAAATTCTCAATATTATGAGACAATATTCTAAAAGAGGAAGGTTGGCAGAAACTTTAATTTTATAACCAAACCAACAACGTGAATGTTTATTTTGGGGACAACAATTTCTCATTAAAACAACAACGTGATTAACACACAAATGGAGATCTCAATTTTTATATTAGTTAGATGGAATTTTTTAAGATACCTGTATAGAGCAACAATATCGGGGGAAGAAGCATGGGCTCCTTGGAGGACGCAACGTACGATTATTTCTCAAGAACAAAGTACGGGTTTCAATCTTTACCTCGATCTCATTGTTCCATTTTGTCGTGTTGCTAAACCTGGGATTTCTTCGAAGTGAAGTAAGGTGGAAGAAGAGTAGTTCTTGGCAAATAAGGTAAGAAATCCTCTCTCTTAGATGTATTTGATTTATCCAAGTCGTATCTACATTGCTAGATGAAAGAAATACGAAAATTTTATCTGAAATCGGATAAATTGGTGTTGTAGTTCGGTGGACTGTTTTGGGAGGTTGTTCTTATGAAAATATAAGACTGGAAATTAATTGAATAACCTGGAGGTGTTGTTGTTGTTGTTAATATTGTTGAGAAATTTCGGAATGAAGACGGGGTTTAAAACTGTTGTTTAATTGACAAGCCGAGCTTGCCGCTTGTTGCATTATTGTTTGAATTATTGAAACTATTTTTATATTGTTGAGGGGCTGAATCAATGGGATTAATTGTTGATGTTGTTAATATGGTTGTTGGTATTGTTGTTGATAATTTGGCCGAGTTAAATTCTCGGGGTTTGTTGAATTTATAAAGGAAATGGTGTCCGAATTTCTATAAGTGAAGTGCTAGCTTAGGGTTGGATTCCTAAGTACCTATAGCTAATGTTTGGTATCTACTGACGTTGTTGTAGATCTTGGAAAGCCTGAGACATAGGTTTGGATTAGCTTTAGAAGCGGACAAAGGTATGTTAAGGCTATCACTTTCTTTCATTTTGGCATGATCCTTATCATATGAACGAACACAGTGTGCAAGCGAGTTCCAAAGACTCTATTCTTAGATGGTGTAGAGATATTTGTATCCTTGGCCTCCTATGTTTTATGTCCATAACTCCCAGAGACTTATAATACTAGCTTCTTATGTCACCAGAGGAGTTCAGAGTATCCTTTTTCGACTTTTACATGCATTTATATATATTATATTATATATGGATCGGGCCGTACGTTTCTCGGCACTATTATATTATATATGGATCGGGCCGTACGTTCCTCGTTCCTCGACACTATTATATTATATATGGATCGGGTCGTACGTTGCTCATCACTATTATATTATATATGGATCAGGCCGTACGTTCCTCGACACTATTATATTATATATGGATCGGGCCGTATGTTCCTCGGCACAATTATATTATATATGGATCGGGCCGTACGTTCCTCGGCACTATTATATTATATATGGATCGGGTTGTACGTTCCACAACACTATCAGTTATATTATAACCTATGCCTATCATACGCCACAGAGTCAGTTTCAGTCATATAGAGTTACGCAGATATTCTCAGATGTTAGCCACAGATGCATTCAAATATTAAGACTGGTTCTCATGATTCATCTGTACTTGATGTTCTTATGCCTTACATACTCGATACATTGTTTGTACTGACGTCCCTTTGCCTGGGGGTGTTGTGTTCATGCCACACAGTCCCAGATTGTTTTGCAGGTAAACGTATTCAGCTAGGATGGTTGGCTATCAGCTGGGGTTAGCAAACTCCATTTTCTTCCTGGAGCAGTGCCGAGTCATTATGGTTATCATATGTGTGTATGGGTATGTCGGAGCTTGTCCCGACTCATATGATTCAGGTGTTTACTCTTAGAGACTTTGCAGACCGTGTCATGTGGTTAGTATGTTGAGATGTCATGTGTTGAGTAAAGTGACCGTGTAGGCCGATATGTCAGTTTTACTTACTCGGTTTTTGATTAATTCAGTATCGTTCGCAAACTTCTATGGTTTGACTGAAAGTACTTTATTATATTTCCAAAAAAATTTATATGTCCAGTTTCATTACGTGAATGCCAGAGGGTTCGCTTAGCTCTAAGTAAGAGTTGGGTGCCCATCATTCCCTGATGGGATTAGGGTGTGACAAAGTGGTATCAGAGCTGTTTGTTCTAGGGGTTGTCCGCAAAGTCGTGTTAGTAGAGTCTTGTTTATGGTGTGTTGCGCACCACATTTATAAACAGGAGGCTACAGTGCATTTAGGATGGTTACTCTTCTTTCATATCTAAGATCGTGCGATAGTGCTGCCATAGGAAATGAGATTCCGTATACTAACCCTTGATTTCAGCAGAAGAAAGTGAGTGATGATATTGGAAGTTACAAAGGTAAGTCACTTCGTTGAGGCTACGTTATCCGAATCTGTATTTATATGATAATGGATTGGTGGTCATAGAGGTAAGTTAGTGTAAGTACAATAGAGGAATTGATTAAATGTATCTCTTAATGATAAGTTCAGTTATAAGTTTATGAACTAAACAAATTGAAGGAATCAGTACAAATGTAAGCAACGGCACGAAAGATGTATGTCGGGTAAGGTAAGAATGTTGAGGTATGATTGAAATGTAAGGCTGAAGAATGAAAGGGAAAGTAAATAGGAAGGTATAATAGGGCAGATCGCTAAAGGATCAGGTACATCTCAAGGTGTGATATATGAGGTAAGTTTCGATATCTTTGAACTTTTACTTAAAATTGGGAGCCCTGTGTGGCTGAGATATGTTATATATATGTTGGCCCTGTGAGGCATTGTTGGTATTTTCTGCGTGCAGGTTTTGGGATAGTGAGAAATACAGAGGAAACTCTGTCAAAATTTTCCTAGAAATAAAAAAGAGAATGAGATATAAGTTCCTAATATGTCTTGAAAGGTCTTGTCAACAGTAATGATAGGATTGGATTAATTTGCGAGTATGGCTGACTACGAGAAATAAGTTAACTGTTGAATTGATGGTAATAGTAATTATGAGGTCGATATCGATATGGTAAAAAGAAATGCTAGGATAATTTGGAAGGGCTTGTGATACTAAGAGATGATTTAGAAAAGGCTGGCAAATCTTAATAGAGTGTTATATTGAGGTATCGACTGAATTGATAAGCAGGGATAAATTACGACGAGTTTATAGTTAAAAGAAGTAATAGTATGATTGAGACAAGAGTACAGAGGAAGAAGAATTGTGATGAATATGAATGCATTGATAAGACAGCTTGTGAGGTGTTAAGGATAAGATTGACCAGAAAGGGTAAAAAGTTAAGTACGCCTACTGCACAGAGTGTAATTAAACAATAGTAAGAATCGTGAATGAGGTTAAGAAGTGTTACACTATAGGATTGATTACGAACAGGATATAATGTGGATATAATGAGGATTGTTATGAAAATGAGTAAAGCCTAGTAAGGAAGTGACTAAAAGATATGACGTGATCTATGTGACTAAGGTATAAAGGCAAGTGTGAAACGGAAAGGCGAGCTATAGAACGAATAAGAAAGACTTATAAAGTTTTGTAGCTAAAGTTCAGAACCAAGATTATGTGATAATAGAAATGATAGCAAGCACAAAAAAAGGAGTTAATTGAAAGAAGGAAATAAGAAGAAAGCGAGATAACAGTGTAGTAACAGGTTATGACATGTATAGCCGAGAACACGAGTAATATAAATGACGGAATTGTGGAAGACCAAACTACATAAAGATGAGCAACGAGGTAGAATGAGTGCTAGAAAATGACTGGTATGATAAGAACAAACAAGGATGAACAGAATACGTTTTTTTCACGACCCAACCTGAGGGCCACGACGAGCACCCGGTGCTATCCCACCCGGGCACCCCTTAATACACTTTACATCACATTCTAGGTGAGCCACATAATTATATCATACTTTTGATTCATCATCATTCTAATCTCATCGGGCAACAACATATTTATATCATCAATAACATCTATGCCCATATAAATGTACATGCGCCGACGAGGCGATCATACAACATCCCAAAATATAGGCCGATAAGGCCGAGCATACCTAACCATATACATAATGTCTACGAGCCTCTACGAAGGGTACATCGTATCATAACATATAGGCGAGACAGGACCCCGCCGTGCCCATGAATATATACATAAAAGAATCTATACCAAAAGCGGCAGCTCCGAATGAAATGGAGCTCTGCTACGTAGTCCCCAAGAAAATACAGCTATGGATCAAGTCTGTCTCCCCGGCCACCGGCGGCACGACGCGTCCACAAACAAAAGGACGTCGACGAAGAATGTGCGAGTATGTAAAGCATGATCAATATCAATATGGAAGCATAATGGATAACATATGAAATACATAAGATGGGAGTAATGGCATCATCATCATAGCACTTACCTGCTTTCCATAGGGACGTTCCATTTCTATTTCGTACTCGCGTGCATACATTCATATCCTTGCTCATTTACCATTCGTATCTATTTTCGTACTCCTATTCATATCTCCTTTCATACTCATGCTCATATCATGTACATTGTATATACATATCCCTTAACATATTCGTACTCTAATTGATGTCATATACATAGCATAATCGTATTCATATAGGGGTCATATACTTAGCTTATTCGTACTCATTTAGATGTCATACATTATTCATACTCATATAGATGTCATACATATAGCTTTTTTATAGCTTACCCGACCACGAAGGTTCGGTGTTTCACGTACCCGGCCCTACCAAGGCTCGCGTCCGGCCCCTACCAAGGCTCGGGTTGTTCGTACCCAGCTTGCGGTGCTACGCGCGCGCATCGTATATATATAGATATACATATTCATTATATTCTACCC
>NW_026725551.1:0-56927 GCF_029784015.1 Lycium ferocissimum
ATCTTAAATTTTTTTGTTCTATGATTTTTCTTGAACATTCCATGGCCAAGCTTGCATATATATCTTAATTAAGGGTCATGTGATAATCACATGACCAATTAAAATAAGGCTTGGGCCTAGCCTTTGGCCGGCCACCCCTAGAATTGGGCCTTAATTTTTGTTCAATTTTTCTTGGCCCAATTCATTAAAATTCTCGTTTTGTAATTTCCGAAACTAATTTCCGAAATTCCAAATTTACCCCCGGCCTTCTCCGGTGTCTTACACCAATAATTTCATAAACGACATAGTCATATCAACAAAGATCAAAATATTGCCTTATAACACACAAGTCACAATTATTTCAAAATTTTCCAAATAGGCGAAAACACGGGATATAACACTTCTCTTCCATAATTGCCAGCATATGAATGCTAGTGCAGCTTGCATAACTGACTTAAGTTTTGTAGGACCTTGCATATACCACTATTGCACTATTGTCTGATGAATCTGAATCCTTGGAACAATTATCCCCACAGCAGCATTGTAATATTGCCAAATTTACTGCGCAAATTCACACTGTTAGGAGTAGATGTTGAACTGTCTCCTCCCTGATGAGGGTTCGATAAAGATCTACATCTAGATACAATCGATATTCATTCTCTTTAGTACATCATCCACGGTATTTTAAATTTCCACAATCTCCAAAGGAAGAATGATATTTTGAATGGAACTCCTTTGAACCAAAATTTTGGAAAGTGAGCTGATGTTTGAGCCTTTTCGTTGAGCAAATTCCAAGCACTCCCTACAGTGAAATCTCCTGTAGTACTAGCCATCCACCAGGCTTTATCTTTCTTCTCTAAATGCTCTACTATACTCAACTCTTGTAGGATATGATCACACACATTACTTGGCAGCTTGTTATGCACTTTTGACATCCGGTACCTTCTGCATTCATAAAGTATGATACTTCTTCAATGCTGGTATCAATCTGAAAATCTGACGGTATTACCTATTTTAGAGAACCAAGTTAGGTATTACCTATTTGAGAGAACCAAGTTTAGTCCAATTATCTTCCCATACATCACATGCTCTCTTTCTAGGTTCCCACCATATCTGTTGATCCACCTGATCCCTTGCTTCTAGCATTCTTTTCCACACTTGTGATCCACCTTTCCACTGCACTTCTGTAGGCTTCTTCTTCTTGCAATATTTATTCCACATGACGGTTGACCATAATGTATTTGATGTTCTAAATCTCCACCATAATTTGGCAAAAAGGGCCTTAGACACATTATCTAGAGATCTGAATCCTAATCCTCCTTCTTCTTTTGGTAAACAAACCTTGTCCCAAGAGGACCAATGCCTGCTTTTACCTTCTTCTTTAGTACTCCAGTAAAACCTTGCAAAGATTTTATGAAGCTCATTAATGGTATATTTTGTGGGAACAATAGCTAACAGCATGTATATTGGAATATTCTGAAGCACACTATTGATAAGAACTGTTTTTCCACCAAAAGAGAGCAATTTTCCTTTCCAATTTTGCAGCTTGTTTTTCACCTTCTTGATAAGGTCATTGTAATATACCTTTTTCCTCCTTGAATGAAATACAGGGCATCCCAAGTATTTTAATGGAAATTGATCCCTTTTAAAGCCTGTAATATGCTCTACCTGTTGAGACAGTGCACCAGAAATCTTGTGATGCATATAAAAGGCACTCTTGCCTTTATTGATCAGCTGACCTGAAATTGCCTCATAATCCTGCAGTATCTTTATAATTCTCTTCAATGACTCCTCTTCTGCAGATGCAAATATTATAGTATCATCCGAATAAGCCGATGATTGATATTTTGACTCCATTTAGGCATGCCATAGCCCACATACTCGCATTGTCAAATTCCGCATTTAGAGCTCTTGATAACACCTCTTGTTGATAAGATGAATAGTGCGGTGAAAGTGGATCACCTTGTTTGACACCCCGGTTGAATGGAAAAAATCCTTTGGCACGACCATTGAAAAGGATGGAATACCGATTATTTGCGATCAACTTCCAAATCATGTCAATGAATTGACTAGCAAATCCCATTCTGCTGAGTACCTTTATCAAATATGACCAAGATACTCTATCATAGGCCTTTTCCATGTCGAATTTGATCACTACATTTGCTGGTTTGCCCCTTTTTCTGATGTCTGTCACTATTTCTTGTGCCAATAGCACATTCTCAATAATGCTTCTCCCTTGTACAAAACCTGCTTGATTAATAGATATCAACTCTGGTAGCATAACTTCCAATCTATCATGAACCACTCTTGACATTACTTTGTTGATAAAATTACTTAAACTTATAGGCCTTAAGTCTGAGTAACTTTGAACCAACTCCTTCTCTGGTAGTAGAACAAGATTTGTGTGAGTAACTGACTTTGGAAGAGTATGACCCTAAAAGAAATCCACCACCATCTTGTATACATCCAAGCTAATAATGTCCCAACATGTCCGATAGAAAATTCCGGAAAACCATCGTGTCCACTAGCACTTTTAGTGCAATCGGATAATTCGAGACAATCGTGGGAGGACGACAAGAAAGGCCACATTTTTATTTTGATAAGCATACGAATGACTTATGACGTATTTAGAAGCGGAAATTTTAAGAAAGGTTAAGGGCATAAAAGGAAAATTCGCAATATGACTCGTGGGAAATATGGAGAAAGACGAAGGGCAAATTTGGAAACGGGGAAAAATTTGTTTTCATGAATTACAAGAACTAGCCCAAAATACAAGTGGGCTTGAAATTTTTTTTTAAGAAAATCCAAGGCCCAACCGGCCATAAGGCATGGGCTAGGCCCATGATTAATTCATGCATGGCAATAAATAAGATGACTAAGTCATCTTATTTGGTCAAATCCTCTAGAAAATTCAAGAAAGATAAGAAAGGGACCATGTAACCATATTTTTAAGATTGAAGGACCTATTCATAAATATGGGAAAAGTTTGGTTAATAAATAAGATGACTAAGTCATCTTTTCTCATAATTCTCTAGAAATTTCATGAAATAAGAAGAGGAGAAAAGAAGGAGAAACTATAGGCCATTCGGCCAAGAGGGAAATTCCAAGAGAAAAATTTCAAAAATTGCTCCAAAAATTATTTCTTGCTAAGAAGAGGGTGCCTAACAAGGTGGAGTATTCATTTGGGCAAGAAAGACTCATATTCATACAAGTTGCCAAGAGTTAGGCAAGTGAGAAGTTGAAGAAGAGAGGTAAATTCTAATCTTGTTTTATGTGTTCTACATGGTCTATATGTGTTGTAGCATGCTAAAATGGATGAAATTCATGAAGGAGAGGAAATTAGTATATGGCCGTGCATGTTCATATATGAATAAGAATCATATCTCAATTATTTTGTTTAGTGTTTGGTTGTTATGGTTGTGAATGATATGTGGAAGATGGAAGTTAAGTGAATTTGGAAGAGAATGTAGTTGTGCATGCATGAAGTGTGGCCGTGAGTGTTGTGTATGTGTGTGTGGCCGTGAAATTGTGGTATAGTATGGGAGTGAATGAGTTAATTTTTGTGTAGTATTTTGGTTGTCGTTATATTGTGAATCCTATGTTGCTAATGAATGTCTAGGGACCTTAGTGAAGTTGTTGTAGTGGAGACTTGTTTAGAAATTATATGAATGGAATGAAATGTTTCCTTGTATGCATGAAAGACGACATGATTAGTATGATGTTGATGGAATATACATTATAAGGATATTATTGGGTTCATTGAAGTTGGAAGGCTTTGAAGAAAGTGGTAAATTGAGATTATGCGTCTTGAATGAAATATGTGAACCGCTAATGTAGTTGTTGAATTATGTTAATAGTTTGGCCGGGTTTGAATTCCCGGATTGTGTTTGATGAGAATTTGACTAAATTGAATGTTGAGGATGGTATATTTACAGAGGAAGTGCTGCCGAAATTTCGGTAGCCAAGTGGTTCCTTAAGATTCTAACTCTAAGTATACTAATGAGAAGTTTTGGTAAAAATGACCAATTCGCAGATTTTGACAAGATTGTGACGTGAATTCGGAATAGCTAAAGAAGCAGAAAAAGAGGTATGTAAGGTTTCCCCTTTCTTTCTTGGCATGTCTTAGACGTATAGGCTTGATTTCGCGCCTCGGGGACTTACCTAACTCTAGAAATCCGCGATAGAAAATAGTCACTATTCATTCAAGAAGATTGAACCAAAAATGCATGAATTGTGAAGACAATGTCTAAACATCCTAGAACTTGCAAGAATGAGACCCGATTACCCTAAGACCTTCATAAGTAACGTCATGACACGTATTATATGTAAGTTGTGTACGCCACCTCATTTGACTCGAGGTGGGCCCACGGTTCCCGGATTTTCTTTAGTGCTTTGATTATTAAATGATAAGTGTTGTAACTACTTTAATGAGAATATTTCTACGACGATAATGCTAAGAAAAAAACATACGTCATGATTCCTTGACTAAGGTGAAAAGTATGATCCTATAATGACAACGATGGGGTTGAAAATGGGTAAATGTCTACGATAGATATATTGACGGTATATTCGCTACAAAAATGAAAATATGGAAATGTTAAACGATTCCTTAATATCTTATTTCGTATTGTAAGGAATGAGCGCTATAGAGGTCCTAAGCAAATGAAACCATACTTTATGACACTTTTTATTTGTAACCTCGTCTTATGATACATGTATATGTGCACAGATATGTATATGTATATGTATAAGGATATGTATATGCAAATGTATATGGGGAAGGGGAAAGTATAACCGTGTCCACCGATTCGGTGGCTTATCATCCGGACGCGGGATGCCGGACGCGGGATATGGGAGAGCCGTACGCGGCGTACGTATATGCGATATATGATATATATGACATGTTGTGTTGGGACACCGTTGGGGAGGGGGTGGGAGAGCGATGTACTCGGCGTACGTAAAGGTAAGAAAAGAGATACCGTTTACCGAATGTACCGTTCGAAATGTGTTACACCGAAATGTCCGTTTTCGAAATGTACCGTTTTCGAAATGTCTTTTCGTATACGGGGATACGGGACGGACATCGTATTCGAAAAATGGGCTAAGCTTGCGTGGTATCCGCCTACGGGGCATACACATATACAAAGTTACTTCGCACTAGGATAAGCTCGTATATCTACTCGTCGGGACTTATACTCTATATTCATTTACTATGTTATCATTTATGCCTTACATACTCGGTACACTATTCGTACTGACGTCCCTTCTTGTGGACGCTGCGTTTCATGCCACGCAGGTCAGCAGACAGACGGTTTTGGTTCCTAGAAGCCTCACCAGCAGCACTTGACAGCGCTCCAGTTGTTTCGGAGCCTCATTCCCTTGGTACTATTTTGTGTATATATATGAGGGCACGACAAAGACTCGGCCCTTCTTCTCGTATATGTGTACTATGTTTAGAGGCTCGTAGACGTATGTGTATGGTAGATGTTTGTATTTTGGATTGTCCGTATTTTTGTATAAAGGGATAGCAACGTTTACTAGTTTATGTTCGTAATGACGCTCGCTAATGTTAATGTTCAGGTTCAAAAAAAAATACGGCAATGTTCATACGACTTGCTAAGAGGTACAGGTAAAATGATAGGTAAGGGGTGCTCGGTACAAGTATCGGGTTCCCGTCACGGCCCCTAGACGGGTCGTGACAGAAGTGGTATCGAAGCGAGTTCGGTCCTAGGAGTTTGTCTACGAGCCGTGTCCGGTAGAGTCTTGTTTATGGGTGTGTAGCGCGCCACACTTATAAACGAGGAGGCTACGGGGCATTTAGGAAATATGACCTTCTTTGTATTCTAAAATCGTGCGATAGAGCTATGCTACCAGGATCCCATATTCCTAATCCTATGTTAATGTTTCAGTAATGCCACCGAAGAAGAAAGCTAGGGCAGCCCAGGAGGGCGAGACAGCAGCTCCGGGCCAGCCGATGGCAGAGGCCATCCAGTTATTGACTCAGTTAGTTGCCGCGCGGAGGCTCAGCGGCAAGATACGGACCCGGGAGACAGGGCAGTAAGTGCTAGGGCCCGTGATTTCATCGCCCTAAGACCCCGGAGTTTTATGGGTCAAAACCGAGAGGAAGACCCGCAGAATTTTATAGATGAGATGCTAAGGACACTGAGGATTATACATGCTTCGGATACGAGTCGGTGGAATTGGCATCGTACGATTGCGGGATGTGTAGAGTCTGTGGTATGACGGTTGGAGAGCCTCGAGGGGAGCAAATGCCCCTCCCCCGGTTTGGCGGGAGTTTCGAGGCGTTTCGCGACATTTCGCCGCCGGAAGTTCGACGAGCTCGAGCTGATATGTTCTTAAATCTTAAGCAAGGAAATATGAGCGTCAGGGAATACAGCCTCCGCTTCAACTCGCTGGCCAGGTATGCCCCAGCCATGATCGCTGATATGGGGGATCATGTACATCGATTTGTGAGTGGGTTGGGGCCGCATATAATTAAGGAGTGTTTGACGGCCTCACTCCAGGATGGGATGACTATTGCTCGCATACAGGCCCATGCCCAAAACCTGGAGGAGCAACATCAGCTTCAGAGAGAGGAGCGCTACCCGGATAGGGGTTCCAGGAAAAGGGGCAGATCTTCCGGGGTGAGAAGCGAGTACAGAGAAGGGCAGACACAGCAGTATCCTGGATATTCGGGCCAATCAGTGGCCAGTGCACCTCCTCGAACCGCGAATAAAAGGTTTGATTATCCTACTTATTCGGGACCAGATCAGAATGCCAACGCTTCAGGATCCCAGTACAGAGCTGATTTTAGTAGGGCGGGGCTGCCCCCACCGCGATGCGCTCGGTGTGGCAAGCCACATTCTGGGCAGTGTTACCTGGAAACAGGTGGTTGTTTTGCCTGCGGTCGAACTGACCATTTAGTGCGTGACTGCCCATTAAAGGATGGAAGAGGCCAAACTCAGCCAGCCGGATCAGCAATTGGTTCATCGTCGACCGTGCGCCCTCGTGGACAGACTTCCCAGGCCCCAGCGGGCCGCGGCCGAGGTAGAGGAGGGGCACCTAGTTCAGCCGGTCCTATGCACCGCTTATATGCATCGACAGGACGACAGGACCCTGAGCCTTCCGCAGATGCGGCCACAGGTACCTTTCCGGCACCTTCTATGATATGCGTGTTAATTGATTCGGATTCTATCTTATCCCATGCCGCCCTTGTATTGTTGAACATTCGGAAATTAGGACGAAAAGTGACCATACGTACGAGTAAATGATGAATACTAGAGACTCATCGCGGAGGGTAGAACGTAAATAAAAGAAAAGATGTGTTACGCGGGTATTTTGAAAACCGCTAAGACCCCAACTCGTTCCATATTATGTGATATAAGCAGTGTGAGGGAGTGGAGACGAAAATACTAACGCTAAGACGCTGGAATGCATTAGAGTTTCAAGGTTAAGCGTGCTAGGGTGAGGGTAATTTCACGATGGGTGACCCCTGGGAAATATGTTGAAAATTTCATAATTGTGGGAACGAGGGACGAATGTGAAAGTAAGTAGTTTAGAGTAAATTAGAGTGTGTGGAGTGGAAGCTCTATAAAAGCCGTGTAAGTTCATAGTTAGACTAGCAAAAAGGGAGGACGTGCTAGACTTAAAATGGATATGCTAAGCAACATGTGGGATATTGACGAAGGAGACTCCCCGAATATTATCATACGCTATGAGGCCGGTTCAACATTCGAGGACGAATGTTCTAAAGGGGGGGAGGATGTTATATCCCGCATTTTAGTGCAATCGGATAATTCGAGACAATCGTGGGAGGACGACAAGAAAGGCCACATTTTTATTTTGATAAGCATACGAATGACTTATGACGTATTTAGAAGCGGAAATTTTAAGAAAGGTTAAGGGCATAAAAGGAAAATTCGCAATATGACTCGTGGAAATATGGAGAAAGACGAAGGGCAAATTTGGAAACGGGGAAAAATTTGTTTTCATGAATTACAAGAACTAGCCCAAAATACAAGTGGGCTTGAAATTTTTTTTAAGAAAATCCAAGGCCCAACCGGCCATAAGGCATGGGCTAGGCCCATGATTAATTCATGCATGGCAATAAATAAGATGACTAAGTCATCTTATTTGGTCAAATCCTCTAGAAAATTCAAGAAAGATAAGAAAGGGACCATGTAACCATATTTTTAAGATTGAAGGACCTATTCATAAATATGGGAAAAGTTTGGTTAATAAATAAGATGACTAAGTCATCTTTTCTCATAATTCTCTAGAAATTTCATGAAATAAGAAGAGGAGAAAAGAAGGAGAAACTATAGGCCATTCGGCCAAGAGGGAAATTCCAAGAGAAAAATTTCAAAAATTGCTCCAAAAATTATTTCTTGCTAAGAAGAGGGTGCCTAACAAGGTGGAGTATTCATTTGGGCAAGAAAGACTCATATTCATACAAGTTGCCAAGAGTTAGGCAAGTGAGAAGTTGAAGAAGAGAGGTAAATTCTAATCTTGTTTTATGTGTTCTACATGGTCTATATGTGTTGTAGCATGCTAAAATGGATGAAATTCATGAAGGAGAGGAAATTAGTATATGGCCGTGCATGTTCATATATGAATAAGAATCATATCTCAATTATTTTGTTTAGTGTTTGGTTGTTATGGTTGTGAATGATATGTGGAAGATGGAAGTTAAGTGAATTTGGAAGAGAATGTAGTTGTGCATGCATGAAGTGTGGCCGTGAGTGTTGTGTATGTGTGTGTGGCCGTGAAATTGTGGTATAGTATGGGAGTGAATGAGTTAATTTTTGTGTAGTATTTTGGTTGTCGTTATATTGTGAATCCTATGTTGCTAATGAATGTCTAGGGACCTTAGTGAAGTTGTTGTAGTGGAGACTTGTTTAGAAATTATATGAATGGAATGAAATGTTTCCTTGTATGCATGAAAGACGACATGATTAGTATGATGTTGATGGAATATACATTATAAGGATATTATTGGGTTCATTGAAGTTGGAAGGCTTTGAAGAAAGTGGTAAATTGAGATTATGCGTCTTGAATGAAATATGTGAACCGCTAATGTAGTTGTTGAATTATGTTAATAGTTTGGCCGGGTTTGAATTCCCGGATTGTGTTTGATGAGAATTTGACTAAATTGAATGTTGAGGATGGTATATTTACGAGAGGAAGTCTTTGCCGAAATTTCGGTAGCCAAGTGGTTCCTTAAGATTCTAACTCTAAGTATACTAATGAGAAGTTTTGGTAAAAATGACCAATTCGCAGATTTTGACAAGATTGTGACGTGAATTCGGAATAGCTAAAGAAGCGAGGAAAGAGGTATGTAAGGTTTCCCCTTTCTTTCTTGGCATGTCTTAGACGTATAGGCTTAATTTCGCGCCTCGGGGACTTACCTAACTCTAGAAATCCGCGATAGAAAATAGTCACTATTCATTCAAGAAGATTGAACAAAAATGCATGAATTGTGAAGACAATGTCTAAACATCCTAGAACTTGCAAGAATGAGACTCGATTACCCTAAGACCTTCATAAGTAACGTCATGACACGTATTATATGTAAGTTGTGTACGCCACCTCATTTGACTCGAGGTGGGCCCACGGTTCCGGATTTTCTTTAGTGCTTTGATTATTAAATGATAAGTGTTGTAACTACTTTAATGAGAATATTTCTACGACGATAATGCTAAGAAAAAAACATACGTCATGATTCCTTGACTAAGGTGAAAAGTATGATCCTATAATGACAACGATGGGGTTGAAAATGGGTAAATGTCTACGATAGATATATTGACGGTATAGCTACAAAAATGAAAATATGGAAATGTTAAACGATTCCTTAATATCTTACCGTATTGTAAGGAATAGCGCTATAGAGGTCCTAAGCAAATGAAACCATACTTTATGACACTTTTTATTTGTAACCTCGTCTTATGATACATGTATATGTGCACAGATATGTATATGTATATGTATAAGGATATGTATATGCAAATGTATATGGGGAAGGGGAAAGGGCAACTGTGTCCACGATTCGGTGGCTTATCATCCGGACGCGGGATGCCGGACGCGGGATATGGGAGAGCCGTACGCGGCGTACGTATATGCGATATATGATATATATGACATGTTGTGTTGGGACAACTATTGGGGAGGGGGGGGGGGAGAGATGATGTACTCGGCGTACGTAAAGGTAAGAAAGAGGTACATCGAAGAAAATCGAAAAGAAATGTACTGTTTACTGAAATGTACTGTTTACTGTATACGGGGATACGGGACACTGTATTCTGAAAAATGGGCTAAGCTTGCGTGGTATCTGCCTACAGGGCATACACATGTACAAGTTACTTCTGCACTAGGATAAGCTCTGTATATCTACTCTGTCAGGACTTATACTCTATATTCATTTACTATGTTATCATTTATGCCTTACATACTCGGTACACTATTCGTGCGACGTCCCCTTCTTGTGGATTTGCGTTTCATGCCACGCAGTTCGGCGGACGGACGGTTTTGGTTCCTAGAAGCTCCTCGCAGCACTTGACAGCGCTCCAGTTGTTTCGGAGCCTCATTCCCTTGGTACTATTTTGTGTATATATATGAGGGCACGACAGCACTCGGCCCTTCTTCTGTATATGTGTACTATGTTTAGAGGCTCGTAGACAGATGTGTACAGGTAGATGTTTGTATTTTGGATTGTCCGTATTCTTTGTATAAAGGGATAGCAACGTTTACTAGTTTATGTTCGTAATGATTATTGCTAATGTTAATGTTCGGGTTCAAAAAAAATACGGCAATGTTCATACGACTTGCTAAGAGGTACGGGTAAAATGATAGGTAAGGGGTGCTCGGTACAAGTATCGGGTTCTTTCATCTCCAATTAACTCTTCTTGTGAAAGTTGTTGAGAATAAAAGTGCATGACCTCTCTGCCATTTGGTCATCATCCTCAATCCATGAACCATCCGAATTTTGTATTCTTTTGATCTGCAGTTTCTTCCTTCTTCCCTTTACTAGATTATGGAAAAATCTAGCATTTTTGTCTCCATCTACAAACCAATCCGGGCTCGATTTTTGTCTCCGATTACTCTTCTTCATATGTAAATATCTTTTAGTCTCGGCTGAGCTTTTACGCAAAACCATTCTATTTATTTGGCTTGGATTTTCTTCAAACAACTCTTCCTTTAATCTCACTATTTCCTCCCTTATGATCAATTTTGCTTGAATATATCACTAAACACTTTCTGCTCCATTTGGATAACACTCCTTTGCCTTTTTCATCTTGCTTTTTGAAGTTTATGAAAGGATCCTCATACTCCCCAAGTGGACCAATTCAGCCCTTTGTATCCGGGAAAGATGCATGTTCTATCCAAAATGATAGAAATTTAAAAGGTACGACCGATTCGGATGATTATCACCATAGGTACACGAAGTGGAGCATGATCGATCCGATTCTTGCAAGATGTTCCACTTCAATATTTCCAAAGTTGTCCACGAGAGAATTCACCAACATCCTATCCAATCTCTCAAAAATACATGCTTCATCTGTTATACCCCGCGTTTTCAGAGCATGAGTTTGACATGTACCTCATCGTAGTAATGAGATGTTTTGAAAGGCACAAGCCATGGAAAGTACGTAACAACGAAGAAAAAGGGTGAATTACGATCTCGTAAGTCGTAATCGGAAAGAATATTTTGAAACACGGGAACATGGCCATTATTAGTGTAATAAGTGATAAATATCATGTATGGAGAATTTCGAATATTTCGGGGATTGAGCAAATTGAAGAAAATAAGTTCGACGAAAATTTGAGAAACGCGGGACGGATTTTAGTTAACTTTGGAGGCACATATCTCATAGTATATGTGGAGTTTTAAGGTGGTTCAAAGTCCTAAAATGAAGTTCGTCGAGTCTAGTTTGTAATGCAACCAACCGTTCATTGATAGGACATCGGAGTAGAGAATTATAGACGTTACAAACTGGCTGTCGACGCGAAGCTTGATATTCCAGCACCGCTACTGGTACCGCTTACGATGCCATAGCTACTGATAAAACCGACTTCAGCAGTTCGTTTTAAGGGTTAAAATCTCATTTTTTTTCATCCAAAACTTCCAAAAATTTCCAGAAAATTCAGCAACAAAGGGAGCAAATATACATCGCAACAATTGAGGATTTTGAGTGAGATTTCAAGTAATGAAGTACCAATCGAAGTCGGGCAGCATAGTCATGAATATAATTTCATTTGGAATTAGAGGAGCATGGGAACAAGAAAATGTTGAAGAAGGTAAGTTTTAATCCTCTTTTCACATGTTATGGATGGTTTATATGTGTTGTGGTGTGTGAAAATTCATGAAATATGGTATGTTGAAGTGAAGCGTGTAGGTGTTGGTTATGTTGGAGTGATGAACTAATTTTTATTTAATATTTTGGTTGTTGTTGATATGGATTCCATAATGAAAATGATGGTTTAATGATTTAAATGGAAGTTGGAGTCGTTTGTAAGTTGTTAGAGAAGATAATGTGATTTTAATATGGTTTCTAGAATTTACGTGAATAATATTGTTAACGTGCGGATTGTTAGTGAAGTTTATGAATTTGGAAGGAAGAAATATGTTTGGTTGTTCATGTTGAGTTGGGAAGGTTTCGGGTTCTATGGCATATTATTTGGATTGTTTGAATATTTTTGTGGATTGTTGGAAATGTTATTGAATCATGTTTGAATGGTTTTGAGTTGGTATTTGAACGCGTGAGCAATGATATTGAATTGATTATATATGTTGGTTTGAACGTAATTGGAATGTCGTCGCATTGTGCAAAAGAAGGTTGTTGATGATAAAGTGCGTTTTGAATAAATGGTTGATGTTGTTAGAATGTTTGTTGGTATTGTTGTTGATGAATTTGGCCGAGTTGAAATCTCGGGGTTGTTGCATTTATAGGGGAAATGCTGCTTTTAAAGTCGTAAATAAAGTGCAAACTTGGAATTGGATCTCTCGATGCTTATGACTAATGGTTAATGCATAATGACCTTATTGTAGATTTTGAGAAGCCGAGACTTGAGTTTGGATTAGCTTAGGAAGCAATCGAGGTATGTGAAGCTTACCCTTCTTTTCTTTTGGCATGTCTTAGACGGGATTAAGGTATGACATGATTTGTGCCTCGGGGTAACTCCATTCTTAAGTTTCGAGTATGTTTGTGATTTGTATTTGCTTTTGATGTTGGTATCCTTAGTATGGTCAGGCTATGGTTCGTATGTCTTTGATATGATTGAGTTTGAAATGTTGTGTAAGCGATTCTTATATGTTTCTTAATATTCGTGTCCTTAATGCGGTCGAGTTATGATCCTTACGTCTTTAGTATGATTAAATTTCTAAGGTTGCAAAGAGTTATATTTTCAAAAGAATTTTGTTTCAAAAGAGTTTTGTTTTCAAAGAGATATGTTCCTAAACGATTTCGAAACTACGAACGACCGTAACTTTCAAGAGAGAGCTCGGATCGCTTTGATTTCTTCGCAAATGATTTCATGACGAGTAAGGACTTAAATTTTTATAGGCGGGCCGGATTGGGTTGAAGCTCGTCCGTGGGTCCCGCGACTTTTCTATCTTAGGTTTTAAATGACCTATTTTTTTTTAAAAAGGGATTTAATACGACCACTTTTCCGATCCCAAGCATGATTATTTATTTATACGTCGAGTTGGAAATAAGGATTTTATGCCCATGATTTTGATACGTAACAACGGTTTCTGAAGTTCGGTTTGATATGTCCCGAGCGAGATTCGGGAGAAAACTTGATTTGACTATGGCTTTGGATTTTCAAAAAGAGGGTTCGTTTTGATCATTCGGTTGAGTCTGTGATGATGTCTGATATGCGTGTGGTCACTTACGATCTGCTCGTGCGTTCTGTGTTACCTCTTTCACCGGATCCGGGTAGGTATATGATCGTGCGCACTATGATATACTCGGTGTTATCTTGTGTTACGGTTCCGAGACCTCGCCATAGGGCCGGGTTCCGTTTATGGAGTTATCTTTGTGATATGGCTTATGATATGTTGTGATGGTGTGTTATGTTCGGAGTTGTACGGAGATTTGAAACTTCTGGTGTTATGCTGTGTTGTGGCGCCAGATAGGGTGGCGACCACGTTCTATCCGCCGGGTCCTATGGACCGCATTTGGTATGTGATGATGTATGATGATATGATGAGTTTGTTCACCGATGGTGGGGCAAACCCAATGATGAGGCAAATCCCACATTGGTCTAGGCAAATCCCACATCGGTTAATGTTATTTCATATGACGGATTATGATGCGTTCGGTATGAGTAAGTATGATTTGTGTGTCGGATGTAAGTACTTTGGTATTTGGGTTTTTATACTCACTTTATTCCCGACTTAGGTTATGATTTCATTTTACGTATGCTATGCTTTACATACTCGATACATATTCGTCTTGACCCCACTTTCTTCGGGGGCTGCGTTTCATGCCACGCGGTACCCACGGATGAGTAGGTGATGTTAGCGAGAAGTTGCTCGGTGGATTGGCGAGCTCCGCGCTTCCTCGGAGTCTTTGCCAAGTCGAGTGTATGGTATCGAGATGTTAGTAGAGACTTTGCGAGACGATTGTCGAGTGTATGATATGTCGGGTTTGTTTTGTAAGTTTGCTATGTAAGCCGAATCGTTTTGTTGTGCCTCGTATTACGGTTTTCATACATTTATGATTTTATTTGCTTTGAAAAAAAAACGAAAGGCATGTTTGTTTTCGAAAAATTTTCATTGCGTGCGCGTGTTTTGTTTTGTGGGCCCAGTATGGTTATGTGGATTACGAGAGTCTGCGGGTTCGCTCGGCCCTAAGTAAGGGTCGGGTGCCCGTCATGCCCTATCGAAAATTGGGGTGTGACACGTCTGCTCTTCCATTCCACCACGTGAAGGGACTTCCCTTAAAGTTTACCTCTTCAAGATCACAGGAGTTTATGCAAAAAGCAAAGTCTTCTATATCCTGAGGTTGAATAGGATTACCCCCTATCTTTTCTTCATCATTCAGAACCACATTGAAGTCTCCTCCTATTAACCAGGAACAAGATAAGGTGTTGGAAAGATGATAGATATCCTCCCACAACTCTAGCCTTTCAGAAGCACTACATTTAGTATATACTAAAGTAGTAATAAGATGCTGATTCAAATCTTGTAAAAACAGCTTCAAAGTAATGTGAGGTGAATCCATCGAACTTCTACATCTATATTATCAGCCCACAAGTACCGGATTTTACCATTACGTTGGCATTAGCTAAGCACATGCCCAACCTCCTCCTATAATGGTTTATTGTCCGATATGTTGAAATGGCTCCATGAGAGCAATCAAAAAGAATTTGTGATGTCGTTTAACATTTGTAACCTATGAAAGGCTTTTGTGTCTTCAACGACCTAATGTTCCAAATGAATGATTTATACATCATTTAACATTAGATTTAGTAACATTCCTCTTTGGTACCACCCTGAGTGGAATTTGCTTGTCAATAGCATTCTTCTTGCCTTTCTTCTGACCCTTATTGTTAGACCTGCTATTAGGAGATATATCAGCCTGTCTAAGAATGTTTTCCTTATTTTGCTTAGTATTCTCCTCCTTGTCTTCTTTATGAAGATCTATGACATCCTCCTCTACTTCCAAGACATCTATATTATGAGAGATCAGGTCATGTAGCTCTTTGACTGGGGAAGACTTTCTACAAAATGTCACCTGTTGATGCTCAGTATGTGAAATCACTATTGCCTTTTCTGAGGAAGAATGATCTGGTGGATCTGCATCTTGCTCCACATACATCTGCTCCTTCATCTTGTCACTTGTGGCATCTACAGCTGTCGCCTCTATTAATTGCACATTTTCCTGCATTTTTCCTTCTCTTTGCACAGGATTATGAATTATCACTGAGGGAGAACCCTCTGTAGCCTCTTTTACTCCATCTAATCCTGTATCATCAACAACCACATATTCATCATGATCAGGATGAACATCTTGTTTTTGCACCTTCTCTTTGTCTGGAACCTCTACTTGCCTCAAACTTGTTCCCTTTTCTGCTGTATTGGTGCCACCATGATTTCCTTCAAAATATTCTTCCACGCTGTCCTTTTTATTAGAGTCTCCATTAGTATTACCTTGTTCTCCATCTTCCTGTTGTCTTTCTCCTGTATTCAGTTCCTTTTCTCCACCTTATCAGCACATGAGTTATGAATTTCTTCTTCATGAGTAATGCCTGGCATAACCTCCTGATCTATTTGCTGACCTTGTGTGGAAACTTGAGTAGTGTTATCCACATTTGTTTGTTCCATATCTGCATTATTCATCCTAGTCTTTTGATTACTTTGACCATCCTTGTTGCCATTTGCATTAGAATTCTCCCTGTTGTGGATGTACTTGTACTTAGTATCTCACCTTCCTCCACAGTGTTTAAAACATCAAATTTGTTTTGCATCATCACTTGTACTTTTGAATCAGCATTATTCTTTGCATCAGCATTATTCTTTGCATCAGCATTCTCAACTTTGCTTTCATTCACCTTATCAGAAGTGTTAGTTTTTGGGACAAACTTCATCATATGATAATTTCTGCCATGATACCATCTACGTGCCTCATGCTTGCCTTTATCCTGAACAGTTTGTTCCTCTTGATTTCCTGTATTCTTCACCCCTTTATCTGAGCCTGTAACCTCAACATCTGCTATTTTCTTCAATTCAGGATGAAGGATTCTACACTCATCTCTAGAATGGCCTTGAATCTTACATTCAGTACAATATTTTGGTAAGAAATCATATTGAATTTTGACTTTCATCTTCCTGATGTCCTTTGTATCCTCATCCTCTATTTCCAACATCAGAAACTTAGGTAATTCTGCAAGAAGATCAACTTGGACCTTGACTCTAGCACAACTAGGTCGAGTCTTGTTTATGGTTGCCAAGTCCAACTGTAAAGGCTTTCCAACAGCAGAAGCCATAGTAAACAAAGATTCTTTGACAAAGAAAGTAGGTAATAAGTTTGGAAAAGAAATCCATGCCATTGCCTGAGATGTTTCTTCGTCCACTTTGAACTTAGAATCATAGATAAGGGGCCTCATCTGATAAGTAAAACCATCTTTAGCCTTCAAATAATATGCACCTTTGGACGTAAGATTGATAAAATCTTCCATCAGTGAGCATCTGATCAATACATGTCTTGGCCTAAACAAACCAACCTTACAGTCTCCTTTTAAGCCACATTATGATGGTATAATGTTGCGTAGTTCTTCCAACTCAGGCCATCCATGAGAAAACTTGCCTATTACTGCATGTTGAAGGTCTTCCAATATCTCCATTCTTTTGATTTCAGCCTCGGTCCACTTCACCATTGGAATACCATCAATATACGTTAGATTCTTCCTAGGTATAGGCTCACATTGCTGCTTTATTGCTGTACAGACTTCCTCTCTACCCGTTAAGGTATTGGCAAAGCTTTTTGAAGAAGTAGGGTATTTAGAAGGGTTTATGTTAGGGTTTGAAGAATTAGGGTTTGGTTGAGATGAAGATGAAGGGGGTAGGTTGGATTGAGGTAGAGGTGGAAATATGATTGAAGAGGTTAGAG
This sequence comes from Lycium ferocissimum, assembly GCF_029784015.1. Taxonomy (NCBI): domain Eukaryota; kingdom Viridiplantae; phylum Streptophyta; class Magnoliopsida; order Solanales; family Solanaceae; genus Lycium; species Lycium ferocissimum. The sequence goes on from NW_026725551.1 coordinate 17,592, forward strand.
GAGAGGTCGGTCACCGCCGACGACAAAGTGACCGAGTGGTCGGAATGACCATGTTACGGCTAGGTTAGGGTTTGTAGTATTAGGGTTTGCATGAACTTTGAGGAGAGAGAAGAGAGCGTGTGATGCCGCCAACTCTTTTTCTTTTTCTCGCAATGAAGTTTCTAATCTTTTTAAGCATGTAAAACCAACAACCAAAAGCTAAACCAAATCTAGTCCATTTCATCGTTATATTTGAAAATGTAAACCCAATAACTAAGAGCTAAATCAAATCTTACCAATGAGTTATAAAGAAAAAATGTAAACCCAAACTAAATTTAACCTATTTCCTTGTTATAATCTGAAAATTTAAACACAACAATCTCTTTAAGCTAAATTTAAAAGTGGGTTCTATTTAAATTATTTGTATACGGTAAATACCGGTGTAAAGTGCCACGGGGGATCGGAGTAAAATGTAAATGCCGACAGATACGACGTTGGATCGAGTTCGTTGGTTCGGGTGTATTGATGTTCGAAGAGTCGTTCGCACGTTAAACCAAAGTGACACCAGAAACCGAAGGGACATCAATAACCGAAGAGACGGCGGTCGACTTATGTGAGAAATCCATTACGAGCCGGATTTCTAGCCGCCCGTTACGCGGACGGTTGTGGACGCCGCCATTAGTTAGGGTTTTGTTCTGGCCTTTTAGGGTTTAAGAGAAGGCTTACTCTTGTAACTATAAAAAGGGATGAAACCCTCATATTTGAACAAACTTTATGAACACTAATATATACACCCACTCTTGTTTTGTAATATCCATCAAAAAATTATAAAATCTCGCAATTGGCTCGGGTTCACTGTTCAACACATTGAACCGGACCAATAAACCAGCAAAGATATGCACGAATACAGGCTATCATTATCTTTCTTTGTTTTACTCAATCGATTGTTATTTCTTATTTCATTACGTTAACAATTAATCAAACCACATATCCTTTAAAGCCTGCATAAATCCAATTGTTACCTTTTTTAGGGGTAAACAGTTTGGCGCCCACTGTGGGGCAAAGGATAATAGTGGTGGTTTGTTTACAACCTTACTTTCACTTGTTCTATTGATCTTTCTAATTTCAGGTTTGCTTCAGCATGTCAAATCTTAGCCAGTCAATCTACTTGAACAACGATGATTCAAGCCACCATGACGAGAACCTCAACAACGGGATATCAGCAAATGACCTACCCCCTGTTGATCCAAACGACGGCCTTCCTATTGATCCGAACGTCATCAATTCCAATGTTGCTATCGATAATGGCACCCAGCCCGTTGATAGGACGTCAGTGCGAAAGACGTCCGATGATGCGGGGGAGGAAACTAACTTGCGTTTGATTTTTAATATGTTGCAGGCGGCTATAACCCAACTCCAAAAGAAGAACAACAACACAACAACAGCGAAGCCGAACCAAATCAGTGAGCTGGTCCATAGGGGAGATAGATTAAGCGACAATTGCAATCGGTCCGGTTCTAATAGTTCATTCGAGCTCTTGAAAAAGCTCGAGGCATTTACCAAACGGATCGACACCAACGAGAAAAAGGTAGAGAACTACAACTCTCTGGTGGACCAGATCCCTGGGGCCCTACCAATTTTATCCGGGCCAGACATTAAACGTTATATCCAGAGGCCTTTCCCACCAAGTGCAGCCCCGAAGTTAATCCCGAAGAGATTTAAGATGGGAGATATACCTAAGTACGATGGAACATCAGATCTGTAAGAACACGTGACTTCTTATACCTGCGCTATAAACGGCAATGATCTCGAAGAGGACGAAGTTGAGTCGGTGCTGTTAAAGAAGTTCGGCGAGACATTATCCAATGGAGCAATGACATGGTATATTATGCTTCCCGAACACTCTATTAACTCTTTTGAGATGCTTGTAGATGCTTTTGTGAAAGCTCATGCTCGGGCTCGAAAGGTCCAGGTGAGGAAGGCCGGCATATTCAGAATAGCCCAAAAAGATAACGAATTACTCCGGGAATTCGTATTCGTAGCAAGGTTTATGAAGAAAAGAATGATGTTGCCCCCGGTCTCTGATGAGTGGGCAGCCCAAGCTTTCACTAAGGGGCTCAATCCTCGTAGCTCAGCCGCCTCGTTCAAACTTAAGGAAAATCTGGTGGAGTATGAAGCAGTAACATGGGCCGATGTCCACAACAGGTATGAGTCCAAAATTCGAGTTGAAGATGATCAACTCGAGCTTCCCCAGGTCCGACAAGCCGAAACAAAAATACAGAAAGATTAAAAAGGGTGATGGAAACGGATTTGAAACCATCGAAGGACCGGTACCAGCTATATGGCCAGTCCGATAGACCCAATTTTAGGACGGATAGAGGAAGAACTGGCCACAACCGTAACTTGGTAAGAAATGACAGGCGAAGTGATCGTGGCTTAGGAAGCAGGGGTTTGCAATTCAGGAACAACCCCATTTGGGACGTCTGACACCGGAAAGAGCCTGAGGTTATCCGAGTACAACTTCAACGTCGATGCCACTGCTATTGTTTCTGCTATTAGGCACATTAAGGATGCGAGATGGCCGTGACCACTTCGGACTGACCCTGCCCAACGTGATCTGAATGCGGCGCGCAAGTACCTCGCGACTCATGGTCACCGAATTGAGGATTGCCGACAACTAAGGGACGAAGTAGCCCGGTTATTGAAGAACGGTCATTTTCACGAATTTTTGAGTGACCGAGCAAATGGTCATTACAAAAAGGGGAAGTGAATAAGAAAGCTGAACCGGCGGAACCTCGGCATGTGATCAATATGATAACCGGAGGAGTAGAAGTTCCCTGGGGTCCGATGATGAAGAAAACAAAGGTCTCGATCACTCAGGAAAAGAAAACTACAGATTATGTATCAGAGGGGTTCATTTCCTTCAGTGACGAAGACGCGGAGGGCATCATTCAAACTCACAATGATACTTTGGTAATTTCTGTCCTTATAAATAAATCTCAGGTTAAGCGTATTTTGATTGATTCGGGTAGCACAACCAATATTATTCGTTGGAAGATGGTAGAGCAGCTAGGTCTGTTGGACCAAATTGTGCCTGCAGCCAGGGTCCTCAACGGGCTTAACATGGCTTGTGAAAATACCAAGGGAGAGATCACTCTGCCGGTGAACACTGCCGGGATTATTCAACATACAAAATTCTACGTCATTGATGGCGAAATGAGGTATACCGCTTTGTTCGGCAGACCATGGGTACATAACATGAGGGAAGTGCCCTCAACTTTACATCAGATGCTGAAGTTTCCGACCCCAGATAGAATAAAAACAATCCATAGAGAATCACCGGCAGCAAAAGAAATGTTTGCGGTCGAAAAAGCAATTCCAGCACCGAAGTCATCCGCACCCAAGGATGCTGAAGACCCGAACAGATGTAAAGGTTCTAAATAGTAATCATAGGACTCGGACCTAGCCAGGCCTGAAAATGAGGAGAAGATGTACTTCGAGGAAGACGACTTTGGCATTCCAAGATTTTTTGTGCTACCCGATGAATCGGACGCGACCAAATCAATTATGGATGAATTGGAACAAGTTATCTTGTTCGTTCACCTACCCGACAGAAAGTATACCTGGGCATGGGGTTGACCCCGGATCTCAGGCGTATGTTGATTGAATTTCTTCAAGCTAACGTCGATTGTTTTGCATGGTCCCATTTAGACATGACAGGTATTCCACAGAAGGTGACGACGCACAAGCTAAGTCTTGATCAGAATTTCACCCCGGTGAAGCAGAAACGAAGACTAATGGCCGATGTCAAACATAAATTCATCAAAGAGGAGGTAACAAAGCTTCTAAAAATAGACTCCATCCGGGAAGTTAAATACCCGAACTGGTTAGCTAACGTAGTAGTCATGCCTAAAAAAGGTAATAAATTCAGAATGTGCGTAGATTATAAAGATTTGAACAAAGCATGCCCGAAGGATTCCTTTCCTTTACCTAACATCGAGCGAATGATCGATACAACGGCAGGGTATGAAATGGTAAGTTTTCTCGATGCCTACTCCGGGTACAACCAAATTAGAATGAACTCGGAGGATCAAGAGAAAACTTCTTTTATAACTAGATATGGGACTTCTTTGTTATAACGTAATGCCATTCAGATTAAAAAATGCTGGAGCAACTTATTACTGCCTAGTTAATGAAATGTTTGAAGGACAGATAGGAAAACAATGGAAGTTTATATTGATGATATGCTAGTTAAGTCCTTGGAAATAGAGGGCCATTTAAAGCATTTGCAGGAAACCTTTGATATTCTGCGCAAGTACAACATGAAGATAAACCTTGAGAAGTGCGCCTTTGGAGTTGGTTCGGGCAAATTCTTGGGTTTCATGGTGTCAAATTGGGCAATCAAAATCAACCCGGATAAAATCAAGGCCATTAAAGACATCAAGGTAGTCAACAACGTGAAAGGAGTACAAAGGTTAATCGGGAGGATTGCGGCCCTGAGCAGGTTTATCTCTCGGTCTTTGGATAAAAGCCGTCGATTCTTTTCATTGTTAAAAAAGAAGAACGATTTCGTCTGGACACCGGAGTGTCAACAAGCCTTGGAGGAGTTGAAGCGGTACCTGTCATGCCCACCCTTTCTGCACACTCTGAAGGTAGATAAACAGTTGTACTTGGTACCTGGTAGTATCCAAGGTTGCGCTAAGCGGCGTCTTGGTTCGGGAAGAGGAAGTTACACAATTTCCAATCCAATCTATTATGTGAGTAGAACTTTGGGGATGTGGAGAAATGTTTTCCCCTCTTAGAAAGATTGGCTTTAGCATTGTTAAGAGCATCTAGTAAGCTTAAACCTTATTTTAAATGTCATCCTATATGCGTAGTGACCATATATCCGTTAAGAAATGTCATGCATAAACCGGAGCTGTCCAGTAGGTTAGCAAAATGGGCAGTTGTGATCAATGGTTATGACATCGAATATGAACCTAGAATGGTTATAAAGTCTCAAATCTTAGCAGACTTCATAGCAGATTTCACACCCACAATGGTTTTCGAGGTAGAGAAAGAACTTTTACTAACCTCAGGAAAAACCTCAGGGATCTGGACCCTATACACGGACAAAGCATCAAGCGTGAAAGGGTCCGGACTTGGGATAGTGCTTAAAGCCCCTGCGTGCGATATTATTCAACAGTCCGTAAGAACTTTAAAGTTGACTAACAATGAAGCCGAGTACAAGGCTATGATTGCAGGTTTAGAGCTGGCCAAGAGCTTGGGAGCCGAAATCATCGAAGCAAAAATTGACTCACTTTTGGTCGTCAATCAAATAAACGGAGTCTTCGAAGTGGAAGACGAAAGAATGCAGAAATACTTGGAGAAAATTCAGGTGATTTTGCATCGATTCAAAAAATGGACCATGCAACATGTGTTGAGGGAGCAGAACACCGAAGCCGACGTATTGGCCAACTTGGGTTCTTCGGTAGGAGCGGAGGAATTTGTCACGACCCAACCCCGTAGGCCGTGACTAGTGCCCGAGCTGGGCATCCGAATACAATCACTAATCCGACTCACATACAGATAGCTTATACGGACACAAATATCAAACACTGTCTCAGATTATATCAAACTGTCGCAAACACATCTCAAACACAACCATATATATATATCAGAAGCCGGCAAGGCTATCAAATGGCGCAACGGCCCAAAACATATACAAATGCAAGCCGACAAGGCTGCCACGGCGAATGGGATCGCCCAGAACATATATCATACAAACACACCTGTACAGAATAGGCACAACCCACATACATGTCCACAGACCTCTAGACAGACAAACAGAATCATATGACGGGACAGGGCCCCGCCGTACCCCTGAACAAACTCATACAAATGCAGCGAACGGATATATACCAAAATGTGGGCTCCGGAATAAGGGGAGCACTCCAAACAGCAGAAAAGGGTGTCCTAGACTGGCGGATCACCGAACTGTGCGTCTGTACCTGCGGGCATGAAACGCAGCCCCCGAAGAAAGGGGGTCAGTACGAAATATGTACTGAGTATGCAAAGCAGAGGATACAGTAAACAGATCTGAGTCATAATGGAAACAGATGTACAGAAAGTAAGTGCAAATCCAAAATATCAAAATGTTTATTTTCAAAATACAAATCATGCATAGGGCTCAAAAAATATGGTCGCCCGCCCGTCATCGGCGCCATAACACAGCATAATACCAGAAAGTTTCAAATCTCCGTAATCCCGTCACACGTCATAACACAGCATAACGCCATACACAGCATAACACCAAATATAAGTGGAACCCGGCCCTCTAGCGAGGTGCTCGGCGAACCATAACACAGCATAACACCGGAGTATAACAAAGTGCGCACGACAACAGAACCGGCCCGGGACTCGACGAAAGATACAACAGAATGCACGAGCAGAATCGTGAGTAACTGTCACGACCCAGCTCCGTGGGCCGTGACTGGTGCCCTACTTAGGCACCCAAACAAACTTACGAACCAGATCGTCGTATTAAGACCTGATCAAACTTAACGAATATTGTTCGTACCGATAACTGATAGCGGACGTCATACAAATACAGAAACGAATGCTGTCCTAAGCGGTCGCCCGTGCAGAATCATCAGATCAAAATCAAAACTGGCGGAATGCACATCGCCCAGACACACACATACATACAAACATATGGGCCATGTCGGCCATAGTAGCATACGGGCCGCTTAAGGACGCAAAACAGAATCACATACGAACAGACCGGACCCATGACCCACAAATATGACTACAGGCCTCTACAAACAGAACAGAACATACGAACATATGACGGGACAGGGCCCCGCCGTACCCGAACAGTCACAATGTACAGAATGTGCATAACAAAACATATATACCAAATATGGGCTCCCGATCGAACCCGCTAACTCTTATTACACATATGAACTTATGAATCAGTTAGAAATGAATACATAGAATTTTTTTTTTCCATAAGTAAAATCTGACATCATATAAGACTCGTAACATGAGACGTAATAACACATCGGCACTGGAGCCGCTACGTACCGACAACCCAATACCCGCGACTGCGCGTCCGCAAAGTCTCTAACTCCGAACAAAACATCATGGCACATATGCTCTGACTCGGCAGCACTCCAGGACAAGTGGAGGCCTACCAACCCCGCTGGACATCTTCTATGCTAGCTTCAGCTCATCTGGGTTCACCTGCGCGGCATGAAACGCAGCCCCCGAAGAAGAGGGGTCAGTACGAGCAATGTACTGAGTATGTAAGGCATGGATGGTAACATAGAAAGGGACGTAATCATGTGCAACAACAGTATGGAGATGTAGAGCATATCATGTGAGAGAGTATCCTGTACATATGAGACATATCATGTAAAGCTGTAACCGGTACATAGGGATCATATAATGTAAAGCTGTGACCTGTGCATATGAGTGCCCCTGGGGGCGGATGCCATGCATGCTTGTCTGGTCATATGGTATCATAGCGCCGAACAAGTCGGCTCGCCCACATAGCGCCGAAATACTCCGGCTCGCCCATAAATCCCGCGTCCGGGATGATAAGCCAGCTGACCAGGTGGCAATGAAACATGTCTCCCTTCCCATTCCCCACATATACATGTATCCCATCCCCCCAACCCATGTACATATACATGTGTATGGCATGCATGAGAGCCCAAAGAAAGTCATGTATTCGTCGGAGTGACGTAAGGTCGAAACCTCCGATCGCATTATGGAGTAATCATGGCGCTTTGTCTCACCTTGGAGGATCAATAATCATAAGGCGAGACTACCAACGGAGAGTAACATTAAGAGAACGTACCGTATCATATCGTATCATATCATATCATGTCATGTCATATCATATCATATCATATCATCTCATATCATATCATATCGTATCATGTCATGTCGTGTCATAGACATTTTCTCATATCTGACATCATCCTTGTCATCATAGAATCATAGTCATTATTTTAGTCATAAAACTTTCAAAATCGTACAACTTGGATTTGGAGAAGAATGAATATGTTGGAAAACATTTATGAACTTTTAGGAAGAAAATCATGCCTTGGAGTCAAGGGATTAGTTAAAACAACTATTATTTAGTAGTCGGAATGATGTCCAAAAGTTTCCTTTAACCGTGATGAAAGAAAATAAACCAAATGGAGCCATAGAAGGAAATTAGGGAATAGTGGGCCCACCTCGAGTCAAATGAGGTGGCGTATACAATTTATGCATGTTACATTCCATGACGTTACTTATGGGAGTTTTAGGGTAGTCGGGTCCTATTTGTGCGAGTTCTAGATGTTTAGGAAATTTTTCTAACATTTCACACAGTTTCTGGTTCAATTCCACTGAATGAAAAAGAGGAAACTTTAGGTGCGGATTCCGGAGAATGGAGTTGTCCCCGAGGTTCATATCCAACCTAGTATGTCTAAGACATGCCAAAGAAGGGGAGTAAAACCTTACATACCTTTTCCGCCTCATGCGCGACTCCAAATTCAAGTTCCAAATCCACCAAAATCTACAAATTGGTCACATTTACCAAAACTTAATTAGAGCATTTAGAAGTTGAATCTTTAAAGTAACACTTTGTCTACCAAAATTCGGCAAGACTTCCCCTATAAGTACACCATCTCCAAAACTCCGACTTAGGCAATTTTAATCAACAACAATCCGGGAATTCAACCCGGCCAAACTATCAACAACAACGCCAACAATCATACTACCAATTTCAATAACCAACCCAAGATACATTCTAACAACTCAATCAATATACTACTTCCTTCAAGTCCTTCCAAATCCAATAAAAACAATATCAACCTAATAATTTACGCACTAACAACATCATACTAACAACATTATATTCCATACTTGCAAGAACATCATATTCCATTTACATAATCTTCCAAAACAAGCCTCCAACTACTAAAACTTCACTAAGTTCATTAAGCTTTTATTTGTAACATAAAATCCACAACACAACAACCAAAATACTAAATAAAATTTGCTCACCATTCCTTCACAATTCAACACATATACACGGCCAACACCAACACACTAAATTCATGGTTTCCATGCATTTTTCATCATGGAATTCACAACACAACAACAATCAAATTACTACAGAATTCAATCCAATCTTCCACACATGACCCATTCGGCCATCACAACATCATCAATATTTTTCATGAATTTCATCCTTTTTCACATACTACCATATACACAAACATCCACAACATATAAAAGAGGATAAATTCTTACCTTTTCTCTTTAACTTCCCACTTAGTTGTGCCTTGTAACTTGCAAGAACATGAATTTTTCTTTCTCCAAAGACCACTTCACTTTACTAGGAGCCCTTCAATTTGTAGGAAATAATTTTTGAAGAGAATTTTTTCAAGGTTCTTGTTGGTTTTTGAAGGTGGCCGAATGGCCCCTTAATGTTGCTTGGAGCTTTTCTTGAATTTTCAAGACAATTATGTCTTGCTTGGTAAGCCCTCTCATATATATATATCTTACAAGCATGTGAGGGGCACATGCCCCCTTTCTATATTTCTCTAGAATTTTCCTTTTTTTTTTTTCCAAACTAAAAGATGACTTATTATTTTGTCATCATCTTTTCTTCTCCCTTTTTTTTTTTTGTCACATGACCCATATGCCCTTCTTGGAACTTTCATGAAACTCATGTGAAATTCCCCGTTTTACCCTCGACTTTCCTTAATATTACCATTTTGTCCCTAACCTTCCGCATTATTTCCACGGCCCATTTTGCGAATTTCTCTTCTTGCCCTTAGCCTTTCTCAATATTTCCAAATTCCAAATTTGCCCTTAACACTCCATGCCAATAATATTATAAGCGACTTGCGCATTCAAACAAAACCAGAAAATGTAACCTCGTCCTTAACTTCCCGCTATTAACTCGAAATATTCAAATGTGCAAAACGCGAGGTATAACAAAAGTAGCGGAATGGGTAGCCTAAACCGGGGGATCACCCAACTGAGCGCTTGTACCTGCGCGGCATGAAACGCAGCCCCCGAAGAAAGGGGGTCAGTACGGAAAAGTACTGAGTATGTAAAGCAGGAGGTACAGTAATCCAAATCATAATCGAAGTCGGAGGATACGGAGAAGCAAATACAGAAGTAACAGATCAAACACATGCGGAATGCGAATGTACGTAATGCAAATAGAAATCATGCATGGGGCTCGAACGTGGTCACCCCGACGCCGGGTGCCACAACACATCATACTCCGTGTTTTCAAATCTCCGTACATCCCCGAACACATCATAATATCACACACATCAAATCATCAGAATATATCAGATGCCATATCATATCATAACACCATAAACGGTAACCGGCCCTATGGCGAGGTCTCGGAAACCGTAACACATCATACTGCCGAATGTGTCACAAAGCGCACGATCACAAAACCGGCCCAGGTACCGGCGAACGAAGTCATAACCATAGGCACGAGCAGAGTAGTGCAGAAACCATATGCATATCAAAAGTAAGTTCCAGGTTTTGACGCTTAATCTTATATACATATATATTAAGTTCGAACGGCTCAAAATGAGTATCGAGCTAATCGGAATTTACATACAAAAGTTGCGGACTTTTAAATTATCAATTTTTCTCAAAAACACATCGTAGGTCCTTCTTTGAAAAATCTGGTATCGTTCATAGTAACGAGCGTTCAAATAACATTATAGGACATTTCAAACGGACCTTAGCGTCGTAGGCAAACATATCTTTTTCATATCGTACGAAACTGAGTCAAGCCAATCAAATAAGGGAAGTCTCGGGACTTGCGGGCCCACCTCGGGTCAAGTCGAGGCGGCGAACATAAATTACAAACATTAGGCTCCATAAGGTTATCTATGGAAGTTTCGGAGCGATTCGGATTCATTTGTGGAAGTTACGAAGGTTAGGCATTCTTTAACCAAATATGAGGTTTATAGTTCAATCGCACTGAATGAATAGTATGTAAAATCAAACTCGGACTTCCAAGAGCAGAGTTGTTCCTGAGGTTCCGATCTTCACCTAGTATGACTAGGACATGCCAAAAGAAGGAAAGGTAGGCTTTACATACCTTACGGACATCTTATGCTCGCGTTATCTCCAATTCCGCTTCGCCTAGAATCTGCAAATGGTCACATTTACCAGTTACTATTCATGAGACTTTAACTTTAAATCTTGGTTTAATACTTGTCTACCAAAATTTTGGCAGCACCTCCCCTATAGGTATAGCACCCCCGAGACGTAGCTCGGCTCAATATACTAACAACAACAACCCAACAACACCATCAACAACAACAACAACACCAATAATCGCTACAACATATATTAGCATAAATAGTCTTTCTTTCTACACAAAGCACTAACTATCATTCCAACTTCACGCTTTCCATCCAATATCAACGTTTCCATATTCATTTACTAATTCAAGACCATTCAAACGCAATTCGGAAGCATTTCACATTATTTCACAAATCATACAAAAGTTTCACCGAAACCATAATTCATCCAAAGCTTTTAATCTTTAACATACATATTCATAGCATGTTTCCATCTTGCAATTTCATCAACAATCATCATAATTTGCACCTTACCACCTTCATTTCCATATTTACATAAACTACAATAAAGTTGCATATTTTCCTACAACAACCTTACAACATATTTTCCATGACAACAAGAACCATTTAACTTCCATACACAATACAAGGATCCGAACCACATAATTACCATACCCAACAAAATTAATTCATTTCTATTCCACTAACCACACACCATACGGCCAACATATTCTTTTCAACTTCCATCAATTTTTATTCAACTTTCATTTCTAATACAAAGTCCACCATAACCACAACTAAAATACCTCATAAAATTCAACTAATCTCAACTACACAACATGACATACATACGGCCACATGCACACTAGCACACCCACCATGCAAACTTCCATATTTTCATAAGTCTTACTCATCTCTACATACTACAACACAAACAACCCTTCACAACATCATAAAAAGGGATTGATTATTACCTTTTTCTTCTAACTTCTTCACTTAACCAAGATGTTGAGTTGGTTGAACAAGTGCTCTATTTTCCAAAGCAACCACACCAAGTTGTAGAGAAGCCTTGAGTTAGTGGAAATATCACAAGAAGGTAATTTTTGGAACAAGATTTTTGAGGGCAAAAATTTGGAACCATGGCCGAATGGCCTTCCCTTTTGTTCTTCTTGTTTTTCTTTGTTTGTCTCTCTTTCTCTTGTCTTGAAAATTCTAGAGGACTTGATGAATAATTTCCCCCTTTTATTAATTTATCACATGGATAAATTGTATTGGGCTTGGATCCCTTTTTCCTATTTTTTTCCCATGCCTTGGCCGGCCACCCCCTTGGGTTGGGCCTTGTTCTTCTCTTTTCTTGTATATTTTTTTTTGAGCCCAATTGTTGGCTACATTTTTGCAATTCATGAAACCAATTTCCAAAATTCCGATTTTGCCCTTAACCTTCCTCAATAATTCCGCACCAATGTTTCCATAGCCGACATATTCATACTAGTAAGATCCAAATGTGGCCTTATTTCTTACAAGCAAAGATTATTCCAAACTCTCCAAATATGCAAAAATGCCGGATGTAACAGTAACCATATGTATAAAATCATTATCATAGACTCGAAAGATAAGTAAAATGACCATACTTGGAAATCAGAATAATAGTCGAACCAAATTCTTTCAAAAGTCATCAGGATTACAAAAAGAGGAGTCGCGGGACCCACAGACGGGTGTTGACCCGAGCCGGGCCCGCCTATGAAAAACATACTCATCATACGCCATACAACCTCCTACGAACATATCGAGGCAATCCGAGCCTTTCTGTGAAAGATACGGGCGTTCGTAGTTACGGAATTCCTTAAAAGCCAAACTTTTTATGCAAAATTTGAAAATCAAATATTCCAAAGACATAAGGGCCAATATTTCATCATATCAAGCATACGAATTCCAAGAAACAAATAAGAGTCATACACATGCTCGGATTGCGAGAATAGAGTTTCCTCGAGGCTCGTGTCATAGCCTATTTGTAACTAAGGCATGCCAAAAAGAGGAAAGGGTTGAGCTTTACATACCTCGAACGCTCTCAAAGCTACTCCAAACTCAAGCTAATCTCAACCTACGCCTCGGGCTCTCCAAGGTCTACAAATACGTCAACGGATATCAAATATTAGCTATAGCCATTTAGGCATTTAATTCCAAACTAACACTTAATTCTACAGAAATTTGGCGCATTTCCCGTAGAATAGGCCAACCCGAGAATTTAACTCGGCCAAATCAACAACAACATAAAAAACCAACCTAGCAACATCAATAATCAATCCGAAAGGCAATATAACATTAAATACCCTTTCTACATAATCCAACAACATTCAATTCGACGGCTTACATTCAAGCCGACATCAACGCTTATACATTCAAATACTAACCCGAACCCATACCAACAACATTCAAGGACATTTCAAACAATTCATACCACATTTCCAACAATCCAACAATTGCCCCAATTTACCCGAAAACAGCCCCAAACCCGAGAACACACCCATAACACATTCCTCATTTCCAAATCATGATTTGCACCAACAATTCACCCTCTAACAATGTCATTCTCATAAATATACAAATTACATTAAATGTACACAACCCTCCAAATCAGCCCATACAATTACAACATCAATCTTGAGTCATTAAACTCTCATTTCCAACATAGAATTCACAACGACAACATTCAAAATTCCAAATAGAATTTATCCATTCTCATTCACACAACATGGCCCTATATTCGGCCAACACTACACCCACATATCTTGATGATTCTCACCCATCTCTTCACTCTACAACAATTAAAACATGCTAGCTAGAATTTAACTCATTACTCCTACACAACACAACACACACACACGGCTCAACTCCAACCTACCATCTTTCATGAATTTCATCCATTTTAGCATACTACAACATGCATACAACATTTATAACACATAAAACATGATTAAATCTCACCTTTCTTCTTCAACTCCACACTAGGCTAGGGTTTGCAAGGATGAGAACGGATGATTTGATCGCTCCAACAACACTTTCACGTTACTTAGGGACATCCAATTAGTGGATTTGCATCAAAGAAATAATTTTGGGATGGCTCAATTTGGACTTGGTTTTTCCTTGTTCTTGGCCGAGAGGTTCAAGTTGTTGTTCTTCAACTTCTTATTTTTTTTGCTAAGTGTAGAATGAAGGTAGATGACTTAGAAGTCATCTTTTAAGCTTCCACCTAAATTACACAAGTGTCCATGGCCCACACACATGTGTTGGACCAATTAAAATTGTCCACAAAGTGTGTGGGACCATTTCAAGTCCACACGGCCAACATGGCCTATTTTGCATGATTTGCAACTTCCAATTATTCCATTTTTGGTCCCAAATTTTCCTAAATATTCCATGCCAACAAATTCATGCACAACTTATGTCTTAAAATAAAATCGAGGTCAAAAGTCCCGACTTTGTATCCGGAATGGTTTTGTCCCTAACTTATCATAGTTAAACCGGATGGTCCCAATGTACAAAATACGGGATATAACATCCTCCCCCCTTTAGAACATTCGTCCTCGAATGTTAGATTAATCTTACGGGATCTTATAAGCACTCGGGGGAGTTTCTTTTACAACTATCACACACACAATTCATTCATCAAACAACATAGTCAAGTAGGGAATTTCAATTACCTGTAGGCACTGGAAATAAATGAGGATACTTCCTCTTCATCTGCTCCTCAGCTTCCCAGGTCATTTCTTCCCGATTATTGTTCCGCCATAGCACTTTAACAGAAGCCACATCTTTATTCCGTAACTTTCTTACCTGACGATCCAATATGGCTATAGGCTGCTCTTCATAAGATAGCTCCTCTGTGACCTGGATATCATCTACAGGAAATATTCTGGAAGGATCACCAATACATTTACGAAGCATAGAGACGTGGAATACCGGATGTACTTCTCCCAAATTAGCTGGCAGATCTAATTCATAGGCAACATTGCCTATTTTACGAATAATCTGATAAGGCCCAATATATCTCGGACTGAGCTTCCCTTTCTTACCGAATCTCATAACACCTTTCATAGGTGACACTTTCAGGAATACCCAATCACCAACCTGAAACTCTAAATGTCGACGGCGATTATCTGCATATGATTTCTGCCGACTCTGGGCTGCTAACAACCGCTCCCGAATGAGTTTCACCTTATCAACCGCCTGCTGGATCACATCTGGGCCAATCAACTCAGTCTCGCCAACATCGAACCAACCAATCGGTGACCGCATTTCTGCCATACAAAGCCTCATATGGTGCCATCCGAATACCGGAGTGGTAGGCCGTTATTAAAAGCAAATTCAACAAGTAGCAAATGGTCATCCCAGCTACTTCTGAAATCAATAACACAAGCCCGCAACATATCTTCCAGCGTCTGAATAGAGCGCTCGGCCTGTCCGTCGGATTGAGGATGGAATCGTACCGAGACTCACACGGGTCCTCAATCCTTCCCGAAATGATCTCCGAAATTAGCCGTGAACAATATCGATAAGCAATTCAAGGCACCTTTGTCGGACATAATAGATATGGGAACTCCATGAAGTCTCACAATCTCCTTAATATATAACCTGGCATAATCCTCAGCTGAATACGTAGTCCGGACTGGGAGGAAATGGGCTGATTTCGTCAGCCGATCAACAATAACCCAAATGGAATCATACCTCCGTGGAGTGCGAGGTAAGCCTGTAATAAAGTCCATATTAATGATTTCCCACTTCCACGACGGTATCTCCATCTCCTGCAATAATCCACCGGGCTTCTAGTGCTCGATCTTAACTCCTTGGCTATTTGGACAACGAGCGACGAACTCGCTATGTCTCTTTTCATACCATCCCACCAATATAAGCATCCGAGATCATGATACATCTTCGTCGACCTTGGGTGAATGAATAGCGGGCATAATGTGCCTCGCCCATAAGCATTTTTAGTCATCGCGACCTATGCAACATCGGTACACATAATACACCGCCTTGTGTAATAATACTCCATCGGATGTAATCTCGAACGGGGTCTTCTCCTTTTCACGGCCGTGTCTCTCGTACCGTGCCGAATAGGATCCTACATTTACGTGCTCGCTAATCTCCTCTATAATGCCGTAATGATCTAAATAGAATTCGAATAATACGATAAGGCCTCGAAGCGGAACCCCAATACTAGCAAGCGGACTCCCAAGACTAGCTAATTTCTGGTGGATCTCGCGAACCATTTCCTTCCTCTCTCGATGGCACGTCCGCTGAGATTTCGCCCATAGACTCTGTTGAGTGCATCTACCCACAGCCACAACATTAGCTTTCCCAGATGGTAGAGAATATCAACATCATAGTCTTTCGAAATGCAACTCTAACCACCTCCTCTGCCGCCATAAGTTCGCTCTCCTATACGCTTAAAGATGTACCTGGAGGCTCTTATGATATGTATAAATATCAACGTGAACACCATATAAATAATGTCTCCACATCTTCAAATCATGAATCACCGCGGCTAGCTCCAAATCGTGAGTAGGATAATTTCTTTCGTGCTTTCTCGAGTCGCCGGGAAGCATAAGCTATAACTCGCCGTCTTTGCATCAACACACACCCCAAACCAATACCGAGGCATCACAATAAATCACATAGCCGTCGGTCCCTCGGGAAGAGTCGGGACCGGAGCCGTAGTCAACTTCTCAAGAATCGGAAGCCGCGTTCACAAGCATCGAATCCACCGGAACTTAGCTCCCTTCTGAGTCAGCCTTGTCAAAGGCGCTGAAATCGAAGCAAACTTCTCTACGAATCTCCTGTAATAACCGGCCAACCCCAGAAAGCTACGCACCTCCGTAGGTGTCGTAGGTCTAGGCCAATTCTTTAGGCCTCAATCTTCTGGGTATCCACCCGGATGCCGTCAGCTCCTATAAGATGCCCCAGGAATGCCACTGAGGTCAGCCAGAATTCACACTTAGAAAATTTAGCATACAATTTCTGGTGCCGAAGTACGCCAAGTACCGTCCTCAAATGATCTGCATGTTCTGCTTCTGATCGTGAATAAATCAGGATGTCATCAATAAATACTATCATGAACATGTCTAAGAACGGTCTGAATACTCGATTCATCGTGTCCATAAACACCGGGGCATTTGTCGCCAAAAGACATCACTCGAATTCATAATGCCCATATCGGGTCCCGAATGCCGTCTTAGGAATATCACCTCTCGTACCCGTACCCGATGATAGCTCGACCGCAGTCTATCTTCGAGAAACACGGCACCCCGCAATCGATCAAACAAATCATCAATCCCGGGGAGGGGTATTTATTCTTGATGGTTACCTTATTCTTGCCGGTATTCAATGCACATCGCGCCGACCCATCCTTCTTTCTCACAAACAATACCGGCGCTCCCCAAGGTGATGTCCGGGCCTAATAAAGCCCTTCTCTAATAAATCTCTCATTGCTCTTTCAATTCCTTCATTGCTGCAGTGCCATTCGTACGGAGGAATAGATATATGCTGAGTATCTGGCAACAAATCAATAGCGAACTCTATCTCCCGCTCGGGGGGAAGACCTGGAAGCTTATCTGGGAATACATCTAGAAATTCATTAACCACTGGGACTGACTGAAGAGTCGGTGCCTCTGCTTCTAAATCATGTACACGAACCAGATGATAAATATAGCCCTTTCTGATCATTTTCCTTGCCTTGAGGTATGAAATAAACTTACCCCTCGGCGATGCTGTATTACCTGCCCACTCTATAACTGGTTCCCCTGGAAATTGGAAACGGACTATCTTCTTTTGATGATCAACATTAGCATAACAAGAAGCTAGCCAATCCATACCCATAATCACATCGAACTCGTCATATCTAACTCTACCAGATCGCCTTAGTGCGGCGGCCACGTATAATTATCGAACGGTCCCTATAAACCCGCTCGGCTATAACAATCCCTACCGGTGTAGCTACCTCAAAAGGCTCTATCGGTTCAGATTCTATCCCAATTTTATTAGCAACAAGGGGAGAAATATATGATAAAGTAGAGCCGGGATCAATCAGTGCATACACATCTCGAGAGAAGACCGGTAATATACCTGTAACAACATTAGGCGACGCCTCCTGGTCCTGTCGGCTGGCCAATGCATATATGCGGTTCGAAGGATCGCTAAAATCGGGAACTCCGCCACGACCTCTGCCGCGGCCTGCTGGTGCTGGCATACCTCGCCCCGTAGGGCGCATAGCAACTGAGGATGAAGATGAACCACCGACTGACCCGGTAGGCTGAGCTGCGCTACCTGCACCACCTCTAACCGGGCAATCTCTCATCAGATGGCCCTGACGGCCACAAGTAAAACACGCACCGGTGGCACGAAAACACTCTCCAGGGTGCTGCCTCCCACAGTGAGGACACGGAGGTCTGGGTGGTCTCAACCGACCACCGGAGCCCCCGTCCAACCGTGAGCCTCGAAACCCGGAGCTCGTCCGCCCCCGAATATCCCGTACCCCTCGATCTCCCGGCGAACCGGGGGTGTGCCCCGTCTTTGGCCGGGGGGGATATCCGCTCCGCCGCTGCCGCCGAGGTCGCCTACCTCGAAAATCCCCGAATACCCGGCGGATCGGCTCTCTTGGGTGGCCTCTATCATAATCTCTATCGGGCTGACGCCCTCTGTGCCGGTCCTCCATACCCTGGGCGTGTGCCTGGACGCGGGCAATATCCATACCTGGCTGGGCCGCCAGCACTAAACAACTATCGACCATATAGCGATCTAGCCCCATCACATACCGGTGCATCCGGTCAGTCATATCAGCTACATAAGCAGACGCATATCTGGCCAACGAGTCAAACTCCAAACTGTACTCCCGGACGGTCCTGCCCCTCTCGTCTCAACAACAGGAATCGTCTACTCCGGCTCGCCGTACCCCCGGAGGCGTGAAAATGGGCCGTAAAGGTCTCGCAAACTCGCCTCATACGGCCGGAGCGGGCACCCTCACCTGCGGACAATACCCGGACTCATACCAATTTGCGGCTACATCCCACAACCGATATGATGCCATCTCACCGTACTCAATCTCGGTCGCCTTAATCAACCGTAATGTACGCAAGATCCGTCCGATAAACTCACGAGGGGTCCTCTCGCGGGCTTCGACCCGAAAACTCTGGTGGATTACATGTCAGAAACTCACGGGCCCTCGAACTGTCACGTCGGTCAGCCTGATCACCCCCTACTCCAAGCCTGTGGGCCTGCCCTGCTACCAATCGGGTCAATAGCTGTACCGCCTCTCGCATGGCCCCATCATCCGCCCCTGGCTGGGGAACTGGGGGCTCAGGCACTCGAACCTCGGGAGCTGGCGGTGGAGCCGCCGGACACCGGCGCGCACTGCCGCCGCTCCAAGCCCCTCTCGATACGGTGGTGTAGCCGAACCGGCTATCGGGGGCACAATATCCGCACAGCGCAAAGCACGGGCCCTAGTAACTCGCGGGCCGGCCGGTCTCACCAATCGCTATAGACTTGCCTCTTCTCGGGGCCTATGGCCTTCCTCGGAGGCATCGCTGAAATCATAACATTTCGTCAGAGAAAAGTCATCCTGATAACACAGCTCTATCGCACGATCTATGATCAGAAGGAAAGATAACACCCTAAATGTCCTGTAGCCTCCTGTTTATAGATGTGGTGCACAACACACCGATAAACAAGACTCTACTAGACACGGTCTGTAGACATTCCGAGGACGAACCGCTCTGATACCACTTCTGTCACGACCCAACCCCGTAGGCCGTGACTAGTGCCCGAGCTGGGCACCCAAACACAATCACTAATCCGACTCACATACAGATAGCTTATACGGACACAAATATCAAACACTGTCTCAGATTATATCAAACTGTTGCAAACACATCTCAAACACAACCATATATATATATCAGAAGCCAGCAAGGCTATCAAATGGCGCAACGGCCCAAAACATATACAAATGCAAGCCGATAAGGCTGCCACGGCGAATGGGATCGCCCAGAACATATATCATACAAATACACCTGTGCAGAATAGGCACACAACCCACATACATGTCCACAAACCTCTAGACAGACAAACAGAATCATATATAAAGGGACAGGGCCCCGCCGTACCCCTGAACAAACTCATACAAATGCAGCGAACGGATATATACCAAAATGTGGGCTCCGGAATAAGGGGAGCACTCCCAACAGCAGAAAAGGGTGTCCTAGACGGCGGATCACCGAACCGTGCGTCCGTACCGCGGGCATGAAACGCCCCCCGAAGAAAGGGGTCGGCATTTAAATATGTACTGAGTATACAAAACAGAGGATACAGTAAACAGATCTGAGTCATAATGGAAACAAATGTACAGAAAGTAAGTACAAATTCAAAATATCAAAATGTTTGTTTTCAAAATACAAATCATGCATAGGGCTCAGAAAATATGGTCGCCCGCCCGTCATCGGCGCCATAACACAGCATAACACCAGAAAGTTTCAAATCTCCGTAATCCCGTCACACGTCATAACACAACATAACGCCATACACAGCATAACACCAAATAGAAGCGGAACCCGGTCCTCTAGCGAGGTGCTCAGTGAACCATAACACAACATAACACCGGAGTATAACAAAGTGCGCACGACAACAGAACCGGCCCGGGACTCGGCGAAAGATACAACAGAATGCACGAGCAGAGTCGTGAGTAACCATATGTATAAAATCATTATCATAGACTCGAAAGATAAGTAAAATGACCATACTTGGAAATCAGAATAATAGTCGAACCAAATTCTTTCAAAAGTCATCAGGATTACAAAAAGAGGAGTCGCGGGACCCACGGACGGGTGTTGACCCGAGCGGGGCCCGCCTATGAAAAACTTAAAAATCATACGCCATACAACCTCCTACGAACATATCGAGGCAATCCGAGCCTTTCTGTGAAAGATACGGGCGTTCGTAGTTACGGAATTCCTTAAAAGCCAAACTTTTTATGCAAAATTTGAAAATGAAATATTCCAAAACATAAGGGCCAATATTTCATCATATCAAGCATACGAATTCCAAGAAACAAATAAGAGTCATACACATGCTCGGATTGCGAGAATAGAGTTTCCTCGAGGCTCGTGTCATAGCCTATTTGTAACTAAGGCATGCCAAAAGAGGAAAGGGTTGAGCTTTACATACCTCGAACGCTCTCAAAGCTACTCCAAACTCAAGCTAATCTCAACCTACGCCTCGGGCTCTCCAAGGTCTACAAATACGTCAACGTCTATCAAATATTAGCTATAGCCATTTAGGCATTTAGTTCCAAACTAACACTTAATTCTACAGAAATTTGGGCAGCATTTCCCCTGTAAATAGGCCAACCCCGAGAATTTAACTCGGCCAAATCAACAACAACAACATCAACAACCAACCTAGCAACATCAATAATCAATCCGAAAGGCAATATAACATTAAATACCCTTTCTACATATTCCAACAACATTCAATTCGACGGCTTACATTCAAGCCGACATCAACGCTTATACATTCAAATACTAACCCGAACCCATACCAACAACATTCAAGGACATTTCAAACAATTCATACCACATTTCCAACAATCCAACAATTGCCCCAATTTACCCGAAAATGACCCCAAACCCGAGAACACACCCATAACACATTCCTCATTTCCAAATCATGATTTGCACCAACAATTCACCCTCTAACAATGTCATTCTCGTAAATATACAAATTACATTAAATGTACACAACCCTCCAAATCAGCCCATACAATTACAACATCAATCTTGAGTCATTAAACTCTCATTTCCAACATAGAATTCACAATGACAACATTCAAAATTCCAAATAGAATTTATCCATTCTCATTCACACAACATGGCCCTATATTCGGCCAACACTGCACCCATATATCTTGATGATTCTTACCCATCTCTTCACTCTACAACAATTAAAACATGCTAGCTAGAATTTAACTCATTACTCCTACACAACACAACACACACACACGGCCATACATCACACACACACGGCTCAACTCCAACCTACCATCTTTCATGAATTTCATCCATTTTGGCATACTACAACATGAATACAACATTTATAACACATAAAACATGATTAAATCTCACCTTTCTTCTTCAACTCCACACTAGGCTAGGGTTTGCAAGGATGAGAACGGATGATTTGATCGCTCCAACAACACTTCCACGTTACTTAGGGACCTCCAATTAGTGGATTTGCATCAAAGAAATAATTTTGGGATGGCTCAATTTGGACTTGGTTTTTCCTTGTTCTTGGCCGAGAGGTTCAAGTTGTTGTTCTTCAACTTCTTATTTTTTTGTTAAGTGTAGAATGAAGGTAGATGACTTAGAAGTCATCTTTTAAGCTTCCACCTAAATTGGACAAGTGTCCATGGCCCACACACATGTGTTGGACCAATTAAAATTGTCCACAAAGTGTGTGGGACCATTTCAAGTCCACACGGCCAACATGGCCTATTTTGCATGATTTGCAACTTCCAATTATTCCATTTTTGGTCCCAAATTTTCCTAAATATTCCATGCCAACAAATTCATGCACAACTTATGTCTTAAAATAAAATTGAGGTCAAAAGTCCCGACTTTGTATCCCGGAATGGTTTTGTCCCTAACTTATCATAGTTAAACCGGATGGTCCCAATGTACAAAATACGGGATATAACAGAATTTAATTTAGGAACGGTCATTCAACTAATGAACTCCGCGGTAGAAAGCAACCATGCCGAGGTAAACACAACTAGCTTGACTTGGGACTGGCACAACAAGTACATTAACTATCTCGAAGATGGGAAATTGCCCACGGATCCTAAGAAATCCAGTGCTCTTCAGACCAAAGCGACGAGGTATTGCTTGATCAATGGCAAATTATATCGATGATCATTTTATGGTCATATGGCTAGGTGTTTAGGGCCTGGAGAAACTGATTATGCCATGTAAGAGGTCCACGAGGGGACTTGTGGTAATCATTCCGGAGCAGAATTGTTGGTTGAAAAATTGATTCGGGCCGGATATTACTGGTACCATATGGAAGAGGACATGAAGAACTTTGTTTGGAAGTGCGATGAATGTCAAAGGCATGCTCCGATGATCCTTTAACCGAGAGAATTGTTACATCCAGTATTATCTCCATGGTTGTTCACGAAATGGGGAATGGATATAGTCAGACCTTTACCTTGGATACCAGGTAAGGCTTGTTTCATGTTGTTTATGACTGACTATTTTTCTAAGTGGGTTGAAACACAAGCTTTCGAAAAAGGAGGTCATTAACTTTATCTGGGACCATATTATCTGCCGGATCGGTATTCCAACTGTAATCACATGCGACAATGGCTTGTAGTTCATAAGCAGTAATGTCAATTACTTCCTCGAAGGGTTAAAAATAAAAAAGATAATGCCGACTCCGTATCATCCAAGTGCGAACGGGCAAGCGGAGTCAACTAACAAAACTATACTAACAAAACAATCATTCAGAACTTAAGGAAACGGTTGGATGATTCCAAGGGCAGGTGGAAAGAAGTTCTGCCGGAAGTACTTTGGGCTTACAGAACGACTTTAAGGTTAGGCACTGGCGAAACACCGTTTTCATTAGTCTACGTTGCGGAGGCCTTAATTCCAACCGAAGTTGGGGAGCCGAGTTTTAGATTTTAGTATGCAACGTAAGAATCCAACAACGTGGCCATGGCTGTGAAGCTCGATTTAACAGATGAACTTCGCGAGGCCGCGTTAGTTCGTTTAGCCGCACATAAGCAATGGATGGGAAGATACTATAACCAAATGGCAAATCTTCGGCACTTCCAAGTTGGGGACTTGGTCCTACGGAAGGTCACCTTGCACACAAAGAATCCTGCGAGGGAAAGCTGGGTCCGAAGTGGGAGGGACTATACAGAGTAACCGGGATAACTGGTAAAGGCTTGTATCAACTGGAATTAGAAAATGGCCGCCTACCAAACAATTGGAACGTGGCACACCTGAAAATATACTATTGCTAAGGTATGAATCCTTCACCCTCCGTGAATTCTTTAAATTTACTCACTTAATCGTTGTAGGAACAAACCGGAGCAAATTTAAAAGGGCTAGAATTAGGTCTGAAAACACGTGTTGCACTCTTTTTCCCTTAGCTCGGTTTTGTCCCGAAATGGGTTTTTCGGCAAGGTTTTTAATTAGGCAATGATGTACAACGTGTTACTTTCACACCGAAGAACAACCAAGTGCTAGAATCAGGGATTGCCTGTGTCAACAATCTCTTCTCATACTTCGAGCACAAACACTAGGGGTTATCATACCCTTAAGAGATTCGAGATAGCTCAACGAGGCCAAACCTTTTGTAGTTTTTGCCATAGGATCTATTGCAAGGGCCAAACAATCAAATGAGTCATGCCCGATTAGTCTATTGTAAGGGCCAAACGATCAAATGAATTGTGCCTGGTTAGTTTACTTGCTACGGTAAAAACAGAAAAACAAATTGGTTGCCCCTCGATCGTTGTACGATACAAATATATGAAATGAGAAGAACACATCAGTTTTAAATGGCGTAAATTATGACATTGCGTATTCACTCCACATGTATGAGTTATTTGACCTTCAAGGATTATAAGATACCCTCGACTAGGGACTACCATCACAAAACAAATGAACAAAACTAAGGCGTTAAGATTCTAAGTGAATTGAGCCTAATTTGTATACAAGGCACTAAAAGTTTCAAGTAAACTAAGCCTAATTTAAAGACTACATGTCTAAAAAGGTGGAAGACTCCAACCCCTATGCTCGAAGTGACTCAGAGACGTCTAAATTCACAAGCATAAAATGAGGCCCTTATATATATAATCAACGACAAGAAAAAGGCTCGGTGCACAGTGAACCTATTTTAACTTAACGTTGGTTCCATTAAAGCAAAAACTTTCCGTGAAAGTAAAAGATTACTAAAAGTTTATTCAAGGTTGAGCCTAATTCATACTCGGACGAAACGTCAGTCCAAAGTTGATTTTTCTCTTTTTGATCAAATATTGACGATCAAATGTCGATTAAGTTTCGAAAAAAAGAAGAGTGCTCAAAAGGTAAACGTCGACAAAGTCAAATTAAAAATCCCATTCTATATAAACATAAGGACAAAGACCGACCTTGATAAAATTACAAAAGGCAAAAAGCAAATACAAGCCTATCTAATCCTCCGAAGAGAAATCCGAGCCATCAGAGTCGGAGCCTTTGAGGTCATCTTTCGAGCTGTCATCGAGGAGTGCTTCCTCAATTTTGGTAGTCATGTTTTCAATACCATCTCGAGCTTCTTCCAACGTAGCCCTCCGAGACTTCTATTTCTTGTGCTCAACTTTTAGCACGGATCAAGTCCTCGCCGCTTCAACTTCATTACGGGCTTATTTCCTTTCAGACAAGGCTTGTTCTAGTTGGTCCTATAGTTCGGCATTCCTTCGGCTCAGGGTGTCAAAGGCCTGGATGAAAGTTTCGAGCTAACCTCTGAAATCTTCGACAACTTTGGCCCGATTGTTAGCCTTCTCTTGGGCAACCCTCGAGACCTCTTTCTCGGAGGATCTCTCTACCTCAATCCGAGAAAATTGGTCCCCGAGGTTGATGGCCTCAACCTTGAGGGAGTCTACCTCTTGCCTTAGCTGAACGATGGTTGCATCGCGTTTCTCGAACTGCTTGGCGGAGGCAAAAGCTTCCTTGACAAGCCTCTTTATATCCGCCTCTAAGAGCTTATTTTCTCGATCATATCGGCTAGAGCATTTTGGCTCGGAGGCTTTCCTCTTTAGCTGCGTGAAATTCGATTTTGAGGACTGAAGGGTCACCGACCTGGCGCAGCTGGTCTTTCTTTTACTGTAGAAGGAGCTTGAACTTCTCAGTCTCACAGCCCTGGGCATACAAATGGCCATGCAGGTCATCCATCTCCCACATGGCTTGAATAAAACCCTCGTTCTCAAGAATTATAGACTGTAAAAGAGTGAAAATCAGCGTCCAGTAAGAGTTACTCAAAATAAATAAAACTTTTATCGAAAGATGGGGTGTTTCCCGGTTCATAACATGCATGCTCTCGTTGAGAAGACACTTCCAGGAAACTCGCCCTATTTTCTCTTTGTCGGATTTCGACACAAGGCGACGGAGATAGCTGGCTACCCCGACGGGACGGGACAAAAAATTGGTATGCTAAGTGTTACACCTCAGAATTTTGGGTTGTTGTGCGGTGAATAGACTAATGCAAGTTAAGGTGTATATGATGTCCCTACAAATAAGAAGGGATACTTAATGATTCTAATTAAGATTCCAAAGACATTTGAGGCAAGAGAAGAAAGCTCGTTGGAGAAAGTTAGGGTAGAGAGTGTCTTACCCCGTACACAAATGTACCAGTAGGTATTCCTGGTAAATTTATAGGATTATAAGTTGAACGAATTGAATCGACGCAATCTGAACTGAATCAGGATATTCTACAGACATCAGTCAGTGTCGACGGACCGTCGACATGTCGACGGACCATCGCTCTGCACTGTCCATATGTTTCTGCAATCAGAGATCTGCAGGCGTAAGTTGACGGACCGTCGACACATTGATTGGTCATCGACCTGCTCGTTGAACCACTTCGCTGGGACTTTCCAGTTCCAGTTATAAATAGACGACCCTTGCTCTTATTTTTTAGTTTCCACTTTCTCTACATGTCTTGAAGACTTTAGAATATTCTCCATATCATATTAACACAAATCCAATGGGAATGAAGGACTAGTTACCAAGAATCAAGAGAATTAAGGGAAAAAACGGCTCTCTAGGGTTGATAGAAGTCAAGAATTCTATTGGTATTGAAGTTAGAGCTTCTCTCAAGTAAAGTATATTCATCCAAAGTTCATCCTTACATGATCAAAGGTGCGTTTTACATCTATTTCACATTATTAAAAGTATTGAGTGGTTGAAAGACTTGGATTAGAGAAGAAGGTAGAATATGAGCTCAAATATGAAAATAATGGTATTTTGAGTCATGATTCTTAGTATGAAATGAGTATAATCTTGTTATGAATGATACTAATATCGTTGAGGAAGTATTATGTGAAGGATGAGTATGGTGTTGTGTTGTAGCTATGGTTGTGGATGATTTCGAAAGGGAGTTGTGAGGATTGAATAATGTTTAACTTGAAGAAGTTTATTGATTATGATGTTATGGGTGTTATTATTGATGTTTAGGAGTTGTTTATTAAATGGAAGAAGTTTTTGAAACAAAGGAAATGTTGCCCAATTGTTGTTAGCTTTTAGTCACCTTAGCTTAGTCTTAAGCATGTTTCTAATGGTCTAACATAATACGAATTCTCTTGAATGTAGAGTTGTGAGCTTGGAAGGAGAAAGCTTAGTCATTAAGGAGACGTAAAGGTATGTAAGGCTAGTCCCTTTCTTTCATTAAGGCATGACTCTTATATTACTACCTTCCATATACTCCATGACCTTGTTGCATCCCACATCCCAAAAGTTTAAAGTTCATGATTCTAAAGAGCTTCTTATGAGATAGAAACGAGATATGTTCCATTATAATAATGATGATAATGATGCTATTATGAGCTTGATAATCCTATCTTTATGATTTCATTGATGTTATTTCTTGTTGTTGCCTCTACTCATGATATTAGTTCCTTCAAGGTCAGACATAGCAATGATGACTATTCCATAATGTAATCGGAGGTTCCTGACCTTACGCCACTCCAATAGAGTTGTAGCTTTCACTTGGGTTCTCATGCTTGCTATGTATAGTATATGATGTACATGGATATATGAGTATATATACATGGATTATGGAAAAAAGGATGAGGCGTTATATATGCAATACCACCTGATCAGTTGGCATATAATGATATCGTCTCGGACGCGGGATGCCCGGACGCGGGATGCCCATACGCAGGATATATGGATAAATGGATCGGGCTGCACATTCCACAGAATATGATACATGATACGGTGGATCGGGTTGTACGTTTGACAGCATATATATATATATATATATGTATGTATGTATGTATGTATGAAAGATGTTAAAGAAAGTTAACATGTATGATATCCGCCTTCAGAGGCTAGCAGTACAGATTATCTCTTTATCTCATGTTTTCTTACTTCTTTATGATGTTATTATTCATGCCTTACATACTCAATACATTGTTCGTACTGACGTCCTTTTTCTTTTATGGGCCATGTGTTCATGCCCACAGGTAGACAAGGAGATGGCCCAGACGCCTAGGAGCTTTATCAGCAGCTATATAGGAGCACTCCACTACTCCGGAGTTGCCGCTTATTGGTATATTCTTTTGTGTACATATTGGGGCATGGCGGGGTCCTGTCCCGTCCTTATGATTTCAGTACTCCAGTTAGAGGCTCGTAGATACTCATGTGTGGGTAGTAGATGTTATGTGGCCTCTCCAGTGTATACTTTGCATATCATCTTGTAGCCTCGTGGGCTTATATATATATATATATATATATGTATGTATAAGCATATTCTTGGGAGATGTGTAGTAATCATTTAATAGTAAGTTTTACTTTGAGAAGTTATATTTGGTCAGGTTGAGTATGATAATTAAGCATGGCAAGTGGTGCTCGGTAGCCAGCTCCGGGTACCCGTCATGGCCCTCTGGTTGGATCGTGACACTCAGAAACGGTGATGGTGGCCAACCTCATTCTTTTCGGGTTGACACTCGGGGCTAAAAAGATGTCCACTAGCTTCAACCGCGAGCTGATTTCGGTTACCCTGGGAGACCGAGAAGACTCCCTCAATGCTTGTGGAATGACAAGGTGGCAAAACTCGGAGGCATCTGCTGCCATAACAGATTTAGAAATAGCCCCTGCCTTGAGAAACAACTGATCAAAACTTTCCTGCCCAAAGGAATGAGTAGGAGAGGAAGTAGGCTCGGCTTGCCTGGCCCTTTTTACCGCAAGCTCTATATCTGAGGACGTATCATCCCCAATCACGACAGTTTCCTCCTTGGGCAAAAAAACCTTTAGAGGGGCCGTGAGCGGCATCAATAGTGGGGACTGAACGATTTTCGATCACAGCTTCGACAGGACTGGTCGAACCAGCGGTAATATTTTCCTCGCAACCTCTACCGGAGTGGGTTCTGCCTCTAAGGCAACAACTGTGGTGGAACCAGGGGTGACTCTTGCTATTATAATGTCATCGTCCGGTAAGTCCCTCAGACCCCGCATTCCTGAAGCACCACAGTTACCTTTGGAGTTCTTCTTTCTTTTTCGGCTCATCAAAGATGACTTGGGGGCCTGGAAGACGAGACTCTCATTTTCTTCTCCTTCGCCTCGGCAATGAGCTGTGCTGAACACAATGGGTCAAACTCCGAACTTGGCGCGGTAGGGGCATCGGTCGTTTCCCGCCTCGAGGTTACAGAACCTTTCCTCAAGCCTAAGAAAAATTTCAATGTTAGAGGAGAGGATGAATGAAGGGGAGAACACGGAGAAAAAGAAATCTACTTACCATGATTTTGTGCTATCCACCTCTTGTCAAATAGTTCCTTCCTCGTGCGCAATTGATGTGGGTACTGGCATATGATGCTCTCCATCAAATCATGGAAGTTGTTTATTTCATTTGGGGTTCATGCAATAGTTGTAATAAAAGAGAGTTAGATGGACAGTTAAAAGTACGTGAAGAGATTAAAAGTTCTACAATACTTACGGGTATTGTTCCACCTCTCAAGAAATGGCATGGATTCCTCTGGGATAATCTCCTCAGTCTTGACCCTAACAAAATGCTCTACCCTACCTCGATCTCTGTTGTCATCGACGCTGGAGAGGATAGGGTGCTTTCCTTATTTGGAAAGATTTATGACCCTGCCTTGGAAGATAAGAGGGCAGTATAGCAACATTAACTCATGCAGAGTAAATTCTGCATTGATGTTGTTCAGCAGAAAATGGAGGCAAGTTACAATCTTTCAAACATTCGGGCCGATTTGTGCAAGGCACACATTGTATGTTCGGTAAATGTCGAGAATGACCTGATCGATCGTAGGGTCAAGCTTGAACGTGAAAGGGTAAGTATAAACACTCAAATATCCTTCCACGAAGGTGGTGATGTCATCATTTATGTTATATCCCGCATTTTTGTGCAATTGGATAATTCAAGGCAATTGCGGGAGGACAACAAGCAAGGCCATATCTTTATTTTGTTAAGCATATGAAAGGCTTATGAAGAATTTAGAAGCGGAATTATCAAGAAAGGCCAAGGGCATAAAGGGAAATTCGCACTACGCCTCATAGAAATATAAAGGAAGGCGAAGGGTAAATTTGGAATTTGGAAAATAGTTTTATGAGTTACAATTTGTCATGAAAGAAAAATATTTGGGCTTGGAATTTTTTTTAAAATAAAGGGAAGGCCCAACCGGCCATGGACATGGGCCTAGCCCATGTGGGATTTAATTCATACAATTTAAAAGATGACTAAGTCATCTTATCTCACAAAATTCTCTAGAAAATTCAAGAAAAGAACAACAAGAGAAAGAGGGAGAAAAACCTCTAGGCCATTCGGCCATAGCAAGAACAAAAGAACCTTGGGGATTTTTCATCAAGAAAATTATTCTCTTCCATCCAAACACCACATTGAAAGGTCCTAAGCAAAGTGGAGTGGTTGTTGAAGCAAGAAAAACACATATCCATACAAGTTGTGAATTCTAGCTAAGTGGAGGAATAAAGGAACAAGGTAAGAATTCATCCTTCCTTATATGTTATGGATGGTTATGGATGTTGTAGTGTATAAAAATAAATGAAATTCATGAAGAATAAGAATATGGATGTCACACCCTAATTTCCGATAGGGCATGATGGGCACCCGACCCTTACTTAGGGCCGAGCGAACCCGCCGACTCTCATAATACACATAATCATCGGGCCCGCAAAACATGTCAAAATGCGAAGGAAAATTTTTCGGAAAACAAACATACTGTTCGTCTTTTTCAAATCAAATAAAATCTATAAACACATGAAATTCATAACACAATGCGTAATGAAACATCGGCTTACATAGCCGTTTACAAACGGACATCTCATACACACGACACTGTCTGCAAAGACTCTAACATAACTCCGAATACCATACAAAGCATTCTGACTCGGCAGCACTCCGGAGGAAATGGAGCTCGCCAATCCGGCCGGAACATCTTCTCGCTAACATCATCCGCTCATCTCGCGGGTACCGCGCGGCATGAAACGCAGCCCCCGAAGAAAGGGGTCGGACGGAATATGTACCGAGTATGCAAAGCATGAAATACAAACAACGAAGTCATAACCGAAGTCGGGAGTACGGAAAGTGCATAATAGCGAATACCCAAGTGTTTGCTACTACGTACAAATCATACTTAAGAGGTACGACAATAAGACACATACGATAATCGAATGCCAAATGCTTCGCTCTCTTTGAAAACATTTTTGTCTCATATATGCGAAAAATCAAACACACGCGGCCAAATACCCGCGGTCAATATCATACATATACGCGCGCCATATACCCAGCGGCATTATCACACATACACACATACACACATACCGCGGCCAGGAACCCAGCGGTAATATCACATATATACATACCGCGGCCAGGAACCCAGCGGTAATATCCCATATACACATATACCGCGGCCAGGACCCGGGTTAATGTCACACACCCTAAAGATACCGCGGCCGGGAACCCAGCGGTCTCCGGAATATCATATACAACACAAACACTTACAAAGACTCAACAGCATAATCAAAGTGAACTATCGTTTGTAAGCCAAAACAGTAGTCAAATCAGATTTTCTTCCGAATATCACTCGGGAACATATAAAACCGAACTTCAGAAACCATAGTTACGTATCAAAATCATGTATATAAAAGTCTTTATTTCAAACCCGACAGTTAAATAAGTAATCATACTCGGGGGTCGGGAAAATAGTCATATTAAGCTTTTTCAAAAGTAGGTCGTTAAAACCAAACGTAGAAAGTCGCGGGACCCACGGACGGGCGTCAACCCAATCCGGGCCCGCCTATGAAAATTAAAATCATTACTCGTCATGAAATCGTTTGCGAAGATATCAAAGCGATCCGAGCTCTTTCTTGAAAGTTACGGTCGTTCGTAGTTTCGAAATCGTTTAGGAACAAATCTCTTTTAAAAACAAAACTCTTTTGAAAACCTTAAAAATTCAATCATACAAAAGACATAAGGATCATAACTCGACCGCATCAAGGATATGAGTATCAAGAAACAAATAAGAATCGTTTACGGGCTCAAAGCAATCCAATACCGTTCATGAAAGTTACGAACATTTTTAGACATAAGATCTTTTTGGAGTAAAACCATTTACACAACTTTTCAAACCCAATCATATCAAAGACATACGAACCACAGCCTGACCATACTAATGATGCCAACATCAAAGCAAATATGAATCACAAACATACTCGAAACTTAAGAATGGAGTTACCCCGAGGCACAAATCATGTCATACCTTAATCCCGTCTAAGACATGCCAAAAGAAGGAAAGGTAAGTTTACATACCTGGTTTGCTTCCTAGGCTAATCCAAACTCAAATCTCGGTACGCTCAAAATCTACAATAACATCAACCCATACCAAACATTAGCCATACACACTTAGGAATTCAATTTCATGCCATCACTTTTATCTACGTAAATTTGGCGCAAAGACTTCCCCTATAAATTCAACAACCCCGAGAATTCAACTCGGCCAAATCATCAACAACAATACCAACAACCAAACTACAACATCAACAATCAATTCAAAATGCATTTCTAACATTAGTAGCTCTTTTTACATAACTTCACAAAGCATTCATAATATTCCGACATACTTACTTCCCTCACTCACATTCAAACCAATATCAACGTTTATACATTCGATTACTAATCCAAAACCATACGGACAATATTCAAGAACGCTTTAAACAATTCACACAATTTTTCCAAACAACCAAAACCATATCCCAACTCACCCGAAATTGTCTCCAACCCGAGAACAACACCAAACACATTCTTCTCTTCCAAATTCATAATTTACACCAACAACAATTCCAACAATACCAACATTAACCATAATATTTCCAATTTCAAAATACTTCATAAACATTCCATATGGTGTTTGTCCCATATTTCCATCACGAACCATTTTATAACGATTTTCTGACTCCTTCTCCGTAAATAAACCAATATTAACACAAATAGAAAGAGATTCATACCTTTCCCTCGATAATAATGCTATATATTTACTCCTCCACCTTGAACTTAAGCCACAAAGCCTCAATACGCAGTTTTGAAGCCGCAACTATACGCTATGTCCGGACCGGAATTTGAGAATTATACCGGTTTCGGGCTAAAAGTTAGTGGTGAAAGGTTGGGGAATTTTCTAGAATATTTGGAATGTTTTTTTGGTCTGATTTTTTTGGCTGAAAATGAGGGGTTAAGCCCCTTTATATAGCTGCCCGAAGTCACTGTAGCGATCGTAGCGTACCGACCCTCTCGTAGCGATCCTTTGTTCATCCGCGGAAATTATTTCGAGACCTAAAACTTTTATATACCGATCTCTTTATTTGCATACCCGGATATGTCCAAAACTCCATACAATCCGTATAACTTATTCAACATCCCAAACTTTTCCTTATTCCAAATTTACCCTTAACACTCCATACCAATGAAAAGATGAATATGCAACTTGTGCATTAAAACAAAAACAAAATCGGAAATTAAAAGTCTTATCCACAACTTGTCGCAATCCAACTTAAAATATTCCAACGTGCAAAATACGGGATATAACATCCTTCCCCCCTTTAGAACATTCGTCCTCGAATGTTCAACTAATCGCATAAGGTCTTATAAGGGTCTCGGAGGGGGTTTCCTTTATTACCATAGCATGCACTCTCACCTACCAATCATATTTCTTTTTCATCTCTTCTTCAACTTCTCAAATCATTTCCTCCTTGTTATTACATACAGTACCTTATTACACCGCCACGTGCCTTAACAAAAGCCATGTCTTTAGTACGTAACCTTCTTATTTTACGAACAACATAACAAGGTCCAATACATATCGGGTTAAACCTTTCCTTCTCGTAATTCCCTTTACTCAACTTGTAACATTCTAGGCACATTATCTCGTGTAGTCTCTTAATCTTTAACTCAAACCCTTCCTTTTTCGTTCCATAGCTTGTTTTTCCCGTTTCACACTTGCTGCGTATTCTAGCTACGCGGATCACATCATAGCCTTGGCCACTTTTTCACTAGACTTCACTTATTTTCATAACAACCCTCATTGTATAACACTTCTTAACCCTTTACTCTTTTCTGATCAACTTCTTCCTCTGTACTCTTGTCTTAATCATACTATTACTTCTTTCTCGAGGTCAGCCATACTCGCAACTTACTCAAATCTTACCATTACGGTGAACGCGGCTTTCAAGTCGCATTACAAACCTACATCTCATTTTCTTTTTTTTTTTTTCGGGAAAATTTTAGAGTGTCGTCTATATTTCTTACTATCTCAAAACTCGCACGCAGAAATACCAACAATGCCTCATAGGGCCAACATACATATATACATATCATATCATATCACGGCCTCACGGGGCTCCCAACATCAACAACGGACGAAAATAATGAATATACCTTGTATGCCCGAATTTTAAATCGCACCTGTTACACTTTCTTGTTCACTTTCCCTTTTAATCCTCAACTTGTATCTCAATCGTACTTCAATATCTTACCTGACACATATCTTTCATACCTGTGCTTACCTGCGTGCTTTGTACTTCCCAACATCATCAATCATTTCCTTATCGGTATCATTCTTCAGCTGCAATCACAAATCAGGGTAAGGAGTCCCATCTCCTATGACTTGGCTCTATGGCATGATCTCGGATGTGAAAGAAGAGTAACCATCCTAGATGCCCGTAGCCTCCGTTTATAAATGTGGCGCGCAACACACCATAAACAAGACTCTACTTGACACGACTTTGCAGACAACCCCTAGGACGAATCGCTCTGATACCAATTTGTCACACCCTAATTTCCGATAGGGCATGATGGGCACCCGACCCTTACTTAGGGCCGAGCGAACCCGCTGACTCTCATAATACACATAATCATACTGGGCCCGCAAAACATGTCAAAATGCAGAAGGAAAATTTTTCGGAAAACAAACATACTGTTCGTCTTTTTCAAATCAAATAAAATCTATAAACACATGAAATTCATAACACAATGCGTAATGAAACATCGGCTTACATAGACGTTTACAAACGGACATCTCATACACACGACAACGTTCGCAAAGTCTCTAACATAACTCCGAATACCATACAAAGCATTCGACTCGGCGGACTCCGGAGGAAATGGAGCTCGCCAATCCCGTTTTAACATCTTCTCGCTAACATCATCCGCTCATACGCGGGTACCGCGCGGCATGAAACGCGACCCCCGAAGAAAGGGGTCGATGCGGAATATGTACCGAGTATGCAAAGCATGAAATATAAACAACGAAGTCATAACCGAAGTCGGGAGTACGGAAAGTGCATAATAGCCAGAATACCCAAGTGTTTGCTTCTGCCGTACAAATCATACTTAAGAGGTACAGAAGACACATACGATAATCAGAATGCCAAATGCTTCGCTCTCTTTGAAAACATTTTTGTCTCATATATGCAAAAAATCAAACACATATACCGCGACCATATACCCAGCGCTCAATATCATACATATACCGCGGCCATATACCCAGCGGCATTATCACACATACACACATACACACATACCGCGGCCAGGAACCCAGCGGTAATATCACATATATACATACCGCGGCCAGGAACCCAGCGGTAATATCCCATATACACATATACCGCGGCCAGGAACCCAGCGGTCAATGTCACACACACCGGCATACCGCGGCCAGGAACCCAGCGGTCTCCGGAATATCATATACAACACAAACACTTACAAAGACTCAACAGCATAATCAAAGTGAACTATCGTTTGTAAGCCAAAACAGTAGTCAAATCAGATTTTCTTCCGAATATCACTCGGGAACATATCAAACCGAACTTCAGAAACCATAGTTACGTATCAAAATCATGTATATAAAAGTCTTTATTTCAAACCCGACAGTTAAATAAGTAATCATACTCGGGGGTCGGGAAAATAGTCATATTAAGCTTTTTCAAAAGTAGGTCGTTAAAACCAAACGTAGAAAGTCGCGGGACCCACGGACGGGCGTCAACCCAATCCGGACCGCCTATGAAAATTAAAATCATTACTCGTCATGAAATCGTTTGCGAAGATATCAAAGCGATCCGAGCTCTTTCTTGAAAGTTACGGTCGTTCGTAGTTTCGAAATCGTTTAGGAACAAATCTCTTTTAAAAACAAAACTCTTTTGAAAACCTTAAAAATTCAATCATACAAAAGACATAAGGATCATAACTCGACCGCATTAAGGATATGAGTATCAAGAAACAAATAAGAATCGTTTACGGGCTCAAAGCAATCCAATACCGTTCATGAAAGTTACGAACATTTTTAGACATAAGATCTTTTCGGAGTAAAACCATTTACACAACTTTTCAAACCCAATCATATCAAAGACATACGAACCACGACGACCATACTAAGGATGCCAACATCAAAGCAAATATGAATCACAAACATACTCGAAACTTAAGAATGGAGTTACCCCGAGGCACAAATCATGTCATACCTTAATCCCGTCTAAGACATGCCAAAAGAAGGAAAGGTAAGTTTACATACCTGGTTTGCTTCCTAGGCTAATCCAAACTCAAATCTCGGCTGCTCAAAATCTACAATAACATCAACCCATACCAAACATTAGCCATACACACTTAGGAATTCAATTTCATGCCATCACTTTTATCTACAGAAATTTGGGCAAAGCACTTCCCTATAAATTCAACAACCCCGAGAATTCAACTCGGCCAAATCATCAACAACAATACCAACAACCAAACTACAACATCAACAATCAATTCAAAATGCATTTCTAACATTAGTAGCTCTTTTTACATAACTTCACAAAGATTCATAATATTCCGACATACTTACTTCCCTCACTCACATTCAAACCAATATCAACGTTTATACATTCGATTACTAATCCAAAACCATACGGACAATATTCAAGAACGCTTTAAACAATTCACACAATTTTTCCAAACAACCAAAACCATATCCCAACTCACCCGAAATTGTCTCCAACCCGAGAACAACACCAAACACATTCTTCTCTTCCAAATTCATAATTTACACCAACAACAATTCCAACAATACCAACATTAACCATAATATTTCCAATTTCAAAATACTTCATAAACATTCCATATGGTGTTTGTCCCATATTTCCATCACAGAACCATTTTATAACGATTTTACGGCTCCTTCTCCGTAAATAAACCAATATTAACACAAATAGAAAGAGATTCATACCTTTCCCTCGATAATAATGCTATATATTTACTCCTCCACCTTGAACTTAAGCCACAAAGCCTCAATACGCAGTTTTGAAGCCGCAACTATCTGTTGTCCGGACCAGAATTTGAGAATTATACCTGGTTTCGGGCTAAAAGTTAGTGGTGAAAGGTTGGGGAATTTTCTAGAATATTTGGAATGTTTTTTTGGTCTGATTTTTTTTGGCTGAAAATGAGGGGTTAAGCCCCTTTATAAAGCTGCCCGAAGTCACTGTAGCAGTACTGTAGCAGCCGACCTACTGTAGCAGTCACTGTTCATCCGCGGAAATTATTTCGAGACCTAAAACTTTTATATACCGATCTCTTTATTTGCATACCCGGATATGTCCAAAACTCCATACAATCGTATAACTTATTCAACATCCCAAACTTTTCCTTATTCCAAATTTACCCTTAACACTCCATACCAATGAAAAGATGAATATGCAACTTGTGCATTAAAACAAAAACAAAATCGGAAATTAAAAGTCTTATCCACAACTTAAAATATTTGCAAAATCGGGATATAACAATCCGGGAGCCATGTTTTAATTATGTTATTTAGTGTATGGTTGTTATTGTTGTGAATGCTATGTTGATGATGGAAGTTGAATGATTTTGAAGAGGTTGTAAAATATTCCAACGAAAATAAGCCAATTTTATTTAGTGTTTTGATTATGGTTGTTGTGTATTTTATGTTGATACTTCTAAATGCTCTAATCAATGTTTGGTAAACATGACCAAATTGTAGATTTTGGCGGATTTGCAACTTGAAATTGGAGTCACGTAAGGGGCGGAAAAGGTATGTAAGGCTTCACTCTCCCTTCTTTGGCATGTCTTAGACATAATAGGCTTGAATACGAACCTCGGGGATGATCCTATTCCTAGAAGTCCGAGATTGAAATTAACCCTTTTTCATTCAGAATTGAATTAATACTTTGCATAAAATGTTGGAAAGTTATCTAAACATCTAGAACTCGCACAAATATGACCCGACTACCTTAAAACTCTCATAAGTGATATCTTGGAATGTAACATATGTAAGTTGTGTACGCCACCTCATTTGACTAGAGGTGGGCCCACTGTTCCCGGATTTTCTTTATTGCTCCGTTTATCAAACGATAAGTGTTGTAACTATGCTAATGCGAATGTTTCTATGATGATAATGATAACGATAATGTAAGGAAGAGAATATGTCTATGATAAGTGTAACAAGAATGATTCCATGCCTAAGAGCCTTAAGTCAAGAATCCAATGCGAGTATGAAAGTGTTAAACTAGTTCTTGGTCTTTAATTTTATTCCTTGGTTATGATACTATTTTCTAAGCATTTCAAGCATATGAACTAACGTTTATGATGTCCATGGTTTCGTTTCATGTTTGTTTTCAAAATTATTTTTCGTTGATAGTCCCGCCTTATAATTATCGTTCCTTCAAGGTGAGATATATGTATATAAGATATGTATATGTACATGGGCTGGGGGGAAGGGATACACGTATATGTGGGGAATGGGAAGGGAAACATGTTTCATCGCCACCTGGTCAGCTGGCTTATCATCCCGGACGCGGGATGCCCGGACGCGGGATATATGGGCGAGCCGACGTATTTCGGCGCTATGTGGGCGAGCCGACGTTGTTCGGTGCTATGACATGACAAGATATGCCATGACATGACACGATACGCTATGACATGACATGATATGCTA
>NW_026725552.1:0-57894 GCF_029784015.1 Lycium ferocissimum
TCGTTCGGATTAACTAATGCCCCGGCAGTGTTTATGAATTTAATGAATAATGTATTCAGGCCCCTCTTGGATTTGTTTGTGATAGTCTTCATTGATGACATTCGGGTGTACTCTCACACAGAATCAGAACATGCGGACCACTTGCGAATTGTTCTTGGAATTCTCCGAACTCGGGAGTTGTATGCTAAATTTTCAAAGTGCGAGTTTTGGCTAAATTCTGTGACATTCTTGGGCCATGTGATTTCAGATGATGGCATTAGAGTTGATACTCAGAAAATAGAAGCTGTGAAGACTTGGCCAAGGCCTACGACGCCTACAGAAGTTCGTAGTTTTCTGGGATTGGCAGGCTATTATAGAAGATTTGTAGAGGGCTTTTCATCTATATCAGCCCCGTTGACGAAGCTAATGTTATAACCCGTATTTTACACCTTTGGACACCTTGGAATTTTGTGAGACAAGTTAAAGACAATGTAATGAATTGATATTGTTGGGTTCATAAGTTGGTTATGAAAAATTTAGATGTGGAAATACGGGAAAAGAGTAAGGGCAAAATTGGAATGTTGAAAAATGGATTCATGAATTACCAAAATATGGACAAAATAATTGGGCTTGGAAAATTTACAAAAAAAATAAGACAAGCCAAGCCCAATTTTATTAGGGTGGCCGGTCATGGTCCATTAAAAAAAAAAAAAAGACCCAAGCCCAACAAAAATTCATCCATGTGATGAATTTATTAAAGGACAATAATTCATTTAATTCCTAGAAGATTCAAGAGAGAAAGAATAGAAGGAGAAAAACAAAGAAGAGCAAGAACAACAATAGGGCCATTCGGCCACTACCTCCAAAATTTTACCCCTCAAAATATTGTTCCAAAAATTATTCTCTTGTGGTATTTATACTAATTCAAGGTCCCTCTACAACTTGGTATAGTTAGTTCGGAAGATAGACCGTTGGTTTCGTCGTTTTGACAATTTGGTGAAGTAAAGAAGTTAGAAGAAGAAGGTAAGAATTCATCCTAATTATTTATGTTATGAAGGTTTGTTTGGGTTGGAGTGTATGTAAATGAGTAGAATATGTAGAAATATGGAAGTTTGCAAAGTAGAAATGCATGTGTGCATGTGGCCGAATTCATGCAAAGATGTATAGTTAGGATGAGTTGAATTTTATGTTGTATTATAATTGTGGTCATTGTGGAATTTGTATTGGAAGTGAAAGGTGGATGAAAATTTGATAAGATTGGAATTTGGCCTATGGCCGTGTGGAATATAGTAGGAGGAAACATGTTGAATTTATTTTGTTTAACATGTTAGTTGCGTCGTCGCGATCGTTACAATGTAAATGGAGACTTAACTGTCACACCCCGATCTCACTAGGGTGTGATGGGCACCCGACCCCGTAACCGGAGCCGAGCGAACCCACTGACTCTTACTACGTACTAAAATTTTTTTTGAATCTCTAAGTCAAGTATACATAATAGGATTGCTGAAAAATTCCTTTGCTGCTTTTAAATCAAATAAAATATGTAACTGTACAAAACTTGTATCATAGCACAGATTGACTCCCGAACCCACGACTATGTCTGCAAAGTCTCAACCGGACAAGACATCATAGCATAGTACGCTGACTCGACGACACTCCAGAACAAATGGAGTTTGCCAACTTCGCTGGAACATCCTCTATAATGGCTTCTGATCATCTCTGTGTACCTGCGCGGCATGAGACGCAGCCCCCGAGGAAGAGGGGTCAGTACGAGCATTGTACTGAGTATGTAAGGCATGAATAGTAACATAATAGGAGATATATCTTTAAGTAGCAACATAGTAAAAACTGTACTCATGAGTAATAACAGAATGGAACTGCAGAACATGTCATGTGCTGTAAACGTAGTCTGTACATCTGAGTGCCTCTTGAGGCGGAGTCATGCATGCTTAATGCTGCGGAACGTGCAGCCCGATCCATATACTATCTTTGCGGAACGTGCAGCCCGATCCATTTGTATATACATGTACGTATTCTTTCTTGAAAACATCTCATTTTCATATATAAAGAAAATAGAACATACCATATTGCCGAGGCGTCGGCTCCGATCCATTTAACCACTTATCCCGCGTCCGGGACGATATCATATCATTCTCCAACTGATCAGGTGGCTGTGCGCCTATAGCGCCTGCCCTTTTCCCCATCTTCCCCATATACATATACATATACGTATACTTATACATGTATCATGTGCATATATCATGTAAGCATGCAGGAGAGCCCCAAAGAAAGGTCATGTATCCGTCGGAGTGACGAAAGGTCGGTAACCTCCGATTACTTTATGGAATAATCATGGGCGCTTTGTCTCACCTTGAAGGGACAATTATAAGGCGAGACTATCAATCAAGGTTAGCATCACGGGAAAACATAAAACAGGGTCATAACATATCATTTCATATACTTTGAAACCTTTAAAATAGTCATTATCCAAAAATAGCTTAACATTTCATATCGTCGTTTTCATGGCAAGAACATATTCATCATAGACGTTCCTTCATATCGGGCATCTTCATCGTCACTATAAAACCATAGTCGTCGTTTTAGTCGTAAAAACTATCAAAAACGTAAAACTTAGATTTTGGAGAAAAATGAGTATTTTTGAAAACATTTGTAAACCTTAAGAAAGGAAAATCATTCTTTGGAACTGTTGTGCCTATCTTTTGAAAATAGGGACGTTATATAAACATTTAACACATTTCATGTATGATTCATGCCATGGGAAGAAAAAGGGACGAGCCTTAACATACCTGCGCCGCGCCTTACTAGCTACGCTTATTCGCCCAACTTGTTAGTCTACATTCAAGAAGATCGACACTATCGTTAGATTCATCAACATATACTTGTCTTGATCTTTCAAGTACATTCACTTATGGTCTGCCGAAATTTCGGCAGCATCTCCCCTGTAAATATACCACCCCCGAGAATCTAACTCGGCTCAATTCATTAATCAACAGCAATCCGAGAATTCAACTCGGCCAAACCAACAACAATACCAACAATCTTCCCATAACATTCCATTTATATTCAATTCAATTCACGTAATCTTTCAACAACTCAATCAACATTCTACCTTATCCGAAACCTTCTAATTCCACAACAATCATACATCTCATTATCATTCATGTACGCAAGCTTTAACCACGACCTTCGTTTTACATCACATGACCCATAACAACAACAACTAAAATGTCAAATTACACCAATTTACATTAACTTACCAAATTACCTATTTCGACCATAATCACTTCTTACATGTTTTCATGCATTTTCATCCATCCCCTTACATTACAACAACAACCAACATGCTACATATACTACATGCGTATTTTCTTGAATTCTCATCTTTTCATACATTACAACAACACAAGATTTCATAAAATTTACTCATTTCTTTCCATAAATTTTCCATGTTTTCTATGCATCACCACAACAAGCAATACGCTACATGAAATGAATTAAATCCTCCAAAACAGCCCGCAATACAACAAATTCGACACGAGTCATCAAACATCCATTTTACGTCATAATATTCTCAACAACATCACTAGAACGCTAAATTACATTAATTCATCTTTGCTACCCAAACAACCTATATTTTCGGCCAACATCCATACATGCACAACATCATGAATTTCATCCATTTCCACATATCTCAACATGCATAACGCCCATAAATCATGTAAGGAAGATTGAACCATACCTTCTTTCCTCCATCTTTCTACACGGCTAGAACAACACTTTGCAAGAATGATTAGTTTTCTTGTTCCAACAACTACTCCACGTCGACGAGGGCCCTTCACTTAGTAGGAAAACTTGAAGGAAAGAATTTTCCATGATCAACTTTGAGGGGCTGGTTTCGGCCAGCCCTCTCTCTCTCCATGGCCGTTCTCCTTCTTTTCCTTTCTTTTGTTCTTTCTTTGCTCTCTCTTTTTCTTCCACTCTCTTAAATTAAAAGATGATCACATATATATACATATGTCTTCCACTACTTATCCATATTTATACTTAGGCCCCTCAAGTTTGGTCACATAACTTTCTTCTTCCTTTTCTAGATTTTTCTTCTTTTTTTCTTGACTTTTCTTTTCTTTTCTTGAATTTTCTTCAAACTTACCAAAAGATGACTAATTCTTTTCTTCTTTCCTAGAATTTTCTTAAAATACAAATATGGCCCTTTCATGAACTTTCATGAAACTCATGTGAAATTTCCGTTTTACCCCTCGACTTTTCTCAATATTACCATTTTGTCCCTGACCTTCCGCATTATTTTCACGGCCCATTTTGCGAATTTCTCTTCTTGCCCCTAGCCTTTCTCAATATTTCCGTCCAATAATATTCATAAATAGTATTCATAACCAACTTATGCACTAAAATAATTTTGAAAATGGTCTCGCCCTTAAC
Source organism: Lycium ferocissimum (assembly GCF_029784015.1). NCBI lineage: Eukaryota > Viridiplantae > Streptophyta > Magnoliopsida > Solanales > Solanaceae > Lycium > Lycium ferocissimum. Next base: position 4,438 of record NW_026725552.1, read on the forward strand.
TTTCCCCGACGACTTCAAAACCTCCAAAAGTACAAAATACGGGCTATAACATCCCCCCTTTAGAACATTCGTCCTCGAATGTTCAACTAACCTTATGGGTGCCATAATATTTCGGGAGGGTTCCTTTTATAGGTTGCTCTTTCCTTTATGCCCGTTCTTTATCCTTTAGCCCGTTTTTTCTTATAATCGAACTCATCGACCTTTTCATGAGTCCTTGTTCGATATCATGGGTTTTCTAATTTCTGGGACCAACGCATTGCCCTTGTCTTTCTCGACCATCTCTCCTTTCCACATTCTTGTTCACCATCACACTTTAACGGGGACCATGTTCGAGTACGCAATCCTTACTTAACGATCCAATGCGGCTGTATGCTATTCCTTTATCCTCAGGTCTATCTCTTAATATACTCATTGTTACTTCGTTTCTACTTTTCTCCCAAGTATTCTTGCGACACACCAACATTTTTTTTTTTTACTCTGATTCCAAACTAATAGATTTCCTTTTCTGGTTCTTGATAGCGTTGCGATTCCTTTTTAGGTCCAATATAATATGGTCTCCCCCCCTTTAAGGGGCTCCTTATACCAACAATCCTTCTATGAAGTCTTCGTTTATACCCTGTTTCTCATCTTTCTTCTAACTCTATGCCTAGCATCCCGGAAACTTTCTTATCCTAAGTTTTCTTTTACCTTCCATCTATGCCATCCTTTTTCCACATTCCCATTCACTATTTGTCCTTTCACTTCCTTAGTTCGCTTGTTCGTAATTCTTTCTTGATTGCACATTTGTGCTGTAGCTGTATATCCATATCTCTTCCTATCCTATTTACTATTCCTTTAGTCTTACTTATCAAAATCGGTCCTCATATTCTATCCCTCTTCACCTGCCTACTTTGAGTCCTTACCCAAACAATCTTGCGCTTTGCCGGTAGTTTCTCTCGGGAGCCTCCTTTACCGAGGTTCTTACCTTTCACCTTCTTTCGACACTTGTTCTCTTTGTTTTCCACTAACACACTCTTCTTCCTTTCCAACTATCACCATATTAGACCCTCCAGTCTTAGTCCATAACAAAATAATGACAGTTTTCCTTATAGCACCTGTACCGCTCACCTTTGCTGTCACTTGGGCTTCGATCCCCTTACTTGACTAATGTCCTTCTCATCGTAGCGTCAGTTACTGGGGCTCACATGTCCACCGATACAATCATATATGGGATATCCTACACCTTCATATATATATATATATAATTACCATCAACTAACCCACAAAATATTTCCGAACACTGTTCAAGCCTATCCTAATTCCCGGGGCTGTGATGCATTTTCTGTCTCTTCACCGGGCTAGTCTGCCTCGTCTCACGCGACCCCTTGAGGTTTCTAGCCATTCCATACACTCTAGTTTTCCTTAGGTTACTCTAATCTCTCATTCGTCTCTTACACTTAGATTTATGGAATTCCTTCATACTTCCCAGAGGGGTCACCCATCCTCCCACCTTAGCACGCTTAACCTCGAAACTCTGGTGGGATTCGGTGCCTTAATGCCGATGTAATCAGGTCCACTTTCTCATATGACCTTTATTACCTGATTTTAAGCCAGTCGAAGCCTCACAGCTCCCGAAACATTTTCGTAATACGTCCTTTCTTTTACATTTACCGTTTTACCCTTTTCTCTTCTCGATATTCACTTTCTGCCTGTGCATGTCTATTTCCTGTCTGGCTCCCCGCTCCACCTAACAGAACAAATATATCAGTCCGGTCTTACCTCTATCAACTTCCATATCATCATTCGCCTCTTTCCATTGATACGAGGCGCCTGCAGAAATCAACAATTAGCGTAAGGAATCTTATTTCCTATAGCTTGGCTCTATCGCACGATCTAATGACAGAAAGAAGGTCAACCATTCCTAGATGCCCCGCAGCCTCCTGTTTATAAATGTGGCCGGCTTCACACTCATAAACAGGACTCTACCGGACACGACTTTGCAGACATCCCTTAGACCGACCTGCTCTGATACCACTTCGATCTCACTAGGGTGTGACATTAACGCTTCAAGTTTGGCATTAGAATTTCATATATGTGTTATGGGAAGGCATGTATTCTAACATAGTGGTGATGTAATATGAAAATGAATTACTTAGGTGCTAGTTATGATTGTCGTTGATGAAGTTAGAAGACAATAAAATGTTATGAATATGTTTGTCGTATAATGGAAGTTTGGTTGAATTATGGTTCGGTGGAAAGTTTGTATATTTTGCGAATAATATGAAAAACCATATGTAATGCCTCTAAATGATGTTGGAATGATGTTGATGAGTAAATGAGTATGAAAACATCCATGTTAGATTGAAAATGTGAAATTAGTTGCAAGTCGTCGCTTAGGCATAAAGATGTCTATTCGTGTTAGTAGGCGATTCTCGTTGTGGATTAACATTGTTGGTTTGGTTGTTGTTGACATTTGAGCTGAGTTAAATTCTCGGGGTGTCATATTTATAGGAGAGATGCTGCCGAAATTTCGGTAGGCAAATACTAAACCCAAGTTGGAAGTTTGAACCTCATGAATAGTAATTGGTAAATGTGACCATTTGTAGGATTTTGACGAAACGGGATTGGAGTCTCGACGAGCTTAACAAGCAAGAAAGGTATGTAAAGCTCTCCCAATCTTTCTCTTGGCATGTCTTAGATGTACTAGGTTTGAATTTGGACCTCGGGGACAACTATACTCCTCGGAATCCACGTCCAAATTTCTCCCTTTTTCATTCAGTAGAATTGAATTAATTATGTTGCGATTGGTTCAACAAGTCATCCAAGTAACTAGAACTTGTACATATGACATCCGATTATCTTATACCTCTCATAAATGACATCATAAGCTTTAATATGCGCCGTTTGGGTACGCCACCTTATTTGACCCGGGGCGGACCCACTATTTTCGAACTTTGTGTTGATATTCCGTTTGATCTTCTTTAAAACGAAAACTAAGGGAAACTTTTAACTACCTTTCTAACTTCCAAAGAATAACTGTTATAATTATTTATGTGAATTATATGACCTACTCTGGGATTTGAAACTACTTCTGAAAGATTATTCCGACACGAAACATTCTGACGTCCGAAAGACTTATGCTTTGATTATTGTCAAATGTTCGTTATAAGGTCTGCCATCTGAGTATGCTATCAAGTTTCTGTATATGTTTTATATTTTTGATATGTACAAATGACCCCTGAAGTTCTATTTTGGTAAGAATCCTCCGCGGCCTTTTAAAGGTATGTGCTATGCCCCGTCGGACCCTTTTTTCATGATATGTCGTTTGATTATTCCGTCCGATCTCTTGTATATGTCGTACGTTTTATATTGCATTTAGTTTCTCACTACTCCACTCGTGGATGCCTCAATGCTTCCTTCGCCGAGCCCGGCCGGATATGTTATCAAGCGTTTTCCACTGCATTGTTCGCCGTGCCTCGATGTGAGGGGGCAGGTATATATGTACATGGGTTATGGAGTATGATGTGCCATGTACACACTCTGATATGATATGATATGATATGATATGATATGGCCATCTGATATGCTATGATATGTGCACATTCTGATTTGATCTGATATGTTGTGGCGCCAGTGTCGGGGGCGACCACTTTCTGTTTGCCGAGTCTCCTGACGGGAACCGGCTATGGCATGTTTTCTGCTATGCATTTGCTTATGTTTATGAGTAAGCATTTCTGATACTCTGGTTATTACATTTATGTTCCGTATCCTCTGTTTAGTTATAATTCGTTTGTTGGTCTCTATGCTTTACATACTCGGTACATATTCGTACCGACCCCACATTCTTCGGGGGCTGCGTTTCATGCCGCGCAGGTACACCCAGATGAGTACAGGCTTCGTAGGAGATGTTCCAGCGGCGTTGGCCAGCTCCATTTGCTCCTGGAGTGCTGCCGTGTCAGATTTTGCATGATATGTGTTCTGATTATTTGTTAGAGACTTTGCAGACAGAGTTGTGGGTTCTGAATGTCAGTTGCGAGCGGCTCCATCAGCCGACGTGCCATTCTGTATTTTGCAGTAGATTCCATATGATTACAGTTTCTGTCGATTTGTAAACTACAAAGGATATTTCCAAAATATTTGTTATACTTGTCATTTTTGTCTGATTAAGAGTCCCAAAGTTTATGTATGTAATCAGAGTCAGTGGGTTCGCTCGGCTCCGAATGTGGGGTCGGGTGCCCATCACACCCTAGTAAGATCAGGGTGTGACAGCTAACCCAGAAGTCAGTAAAGTTTCAGTGGAATAACGCTTGTGAGCGTAGCTTCCAGGAATTAAAAGACAGATTAACCTCAGCCCCAGTCTTAACACTTCCCGGAAGGGCCGGATGGCTATGTTGTGTATTGTGATGCTTCCGGTGTGGGGCTAGGATGTGTATTAATGCAGCATGGAAAAGTGATTGCTTATGCTTCGAGACATTTACGGAAACATGAAAAGAATTACCCAACTCATGATCTAGAATTGGCCGCGATTATTCATGCATTGAAAATGTGGAGACATTACTTGTATGGTGTGCATGTGGATATCTATACGGATCACAAGAGCCTCCAATATATTTTCAAACAAAAGGAGTTGAATCGCAACGAGAGGCGGTGGTTAGAATTATTGAAGGACTTTGATGTTGATATACGTACCACCCGGAAAAGCTAATGTAGTAGCTGATGCACTTAGCCGCCGATCAATGGGCAGTTCATGTGAAGTTCCTCTAGAAAAGAAAGAAATGGTTCATGAGCTCCATCAGCTAGCTAACCTTGGAGTGCGAATAATTGATTCGGGCGATGCAGGAGTTAGAATCAATAATCCCACAATTTCGTCCTTGGATTCAGAAATAAAGGAGCGACAATACGAGGATCCCAAATTAGAGTATTATAAAGGTGTGAAATTTCCAAAAGAAAGGTCACCATTCGAAGTTTCGACAGATGGGGTTCTCAGGTACCAGAATAGGCTATGTGTCCCGGATGTGGCAGAATTTCGTCGCCAAATCTTAGAAGAAGCTCATTGCTCCAGGCATTCCATCCACCCCGGAGCAACAAAAATGTATCATGATCTTAAACGGATGTATTGGTGGGATGGCATGAAAAGAGACATAGCAGAATTTGTGGCCAAATGCCCGAATTGTCAGCAAGTGAAGATAGAACATCAGAAGCCAGGAGGGTTATTACAAGCAATGGAAATTCCTACATGGAAATGGGAAGTGATCAATATGGATTTCATTGTAGGATTTCCCCGTTCCCGAGGCAAGTATGATTCTATATGGGTGATAGTGGACAGACTCACGAAAGCAGCTCATTTTCTCCCAGTCAGAACTACGTATTCGGCGGAAGATTATGCAAGGTTGTATCTTAAGGAGATTGTGAGGCTTCATGGTATTCCAATATCTATCATTACAGATAGAGGAGCGCAATTTACAGCTAAGTTCTGGAAATCCTTCCAAGAGGGTCTAGGCACTCAGGTGAAACTCAGCACGGCATTCCATCCGCAGACTGACGGACAAGCCGAGCGTACTATACAGACCTTGGAAGATATGTTGAGAGCTTGTGTTTTAGATTTTGGTGGTAGTTGGGATGACCACTTACCCTTAATAGAATTTGCCTACAACAACAGTTATCATTCTAGTATCCAAATGGCTCCGTACGAAGCTTTGTACGGAGGGAAGTGTAGATCTCCGATTGGATGGTTTGATGTCGGAGAGGTACAATTGTTACTAGGCCCCGAGCGATTCAACAAGGTAAGAGAGAAAGTCAAAATGATCCGAGATCGGTTATTGACAGCTCAAAGTCGCCAAAAGTCTTATGCAGATAATCGCCGACGAGATCTAGAATTTCAAGTCGACGATGGGATGTTCTTGAAAGTATCACCAATGAAGGGGGTGATGAGATTTGGCAAGAAAGGGAAGTTGAGTCCGCGATATATTGGACCCTACAAAATCATCCGCAAAGTGGGTCAAGTGGTGTATGAATTAGACTTGCCTTCAGAGCTTGAATTAGTTCATCCGGTATTCCATGTCTCAATTCTCCGCAAATGTGTTGGAGACCCCACAAGAATTGTGCCAGTTAATGATGTTCAGATTACTGAAAAGCTAACTTACGAAGAAGTACCTATTGCCATATTGGATAGGCAAATACGAAGGCTTCGGAATAAAGAAGTAGCTTCAGTCAAAGTCTTGTGGCGCAATAATAATCGGGAAGAGATGACTTGGGAAGCAGAGGAGAAGATGAAATCTATGTACCCCTATTTATTCCAACCCCCAAGAGAGGTTCAAGGTGAAACGTCGACGATATAGGGTATGTATGCTTTAATTTTATACTTTTGGGTCGTGTGTGGCCATGGATGTGTTAACATGGTTATGTAGCCTATGAGGCAATGATATTGTGGGTTGTTGTGCCAGGTTTGTAGTGTCCAAATTACAAGGGAAACTCTGTCGAAATTTTTCTAGAATACCCGAGTGTCGAACATTCGAGGACGAATGCTCCAAAAGGGGGGAAGAATGTTACGCCTCAGAAATTTTCCTGTACTTGAGTGATGAGTAGGACCATGAAGGGTTGAGTTGTGGTGTTTTGATAGGTCGGGGATGGCTAAATATGAACTTTGGAAATCATAAAGTTGCGGAGAGTTTTTCAGCCCAGTGGTCGTATATGGCACTATACGACCCGTAAAGTGATTTACGGGCCGTATAGTGCAATCGTCCTCCGGCTCGTTGAAAATCTCAACTTTTCGTTAAAGTATGAAATGGTTAAAAACGACACGGGGGACGGCCCGTAAAGCGGTTCACGGACCGTAAATCAGGTCGTAAAGTGCCATGTCCCTCGGCCCAAGCTTCGTTTTTTTTTATGCTTAAACACGACCTGGAGGACGGGCCGTAAACCATAGTACGATCCGTAAACTGTGGTTTACGACCACTGTTCACCCGACGAGAATTCATTAAACATCAACGTTGGAGTTATTAAAAGGGGACTTAGGCATCATTTTAATTCATTCTCCATTCATATAACTCAAGAGACTTCTAGAACTCTCCTAATAATTCCTCCACAAGAATTCAAGAGAATCAAAGGGAAAAACCAAGAATCAACACCACCAAATTCATGAAATCAAGTATAAGAACCCAATAAAGGATCATCTAAGTGAAGAACTTCCAAAGAAGGTGGAACTAGGGTTTTGGCTAAGCGAAGTATTTCAACTTAAGACTTGTTCAACCATCATCCAAGATAAGTTTCATGAAATTTACATGCCATTTGAAGTATTATTGAGTTAAGATTCATGGATTGTAGAAGAGTATAACAAATGGGTCCTTGAATGGATGAATAATGTCATTAGTGATTAGTAGTGGATTGAATCATGGAAATGAATATGTGGATGATATAAAAATGTTGTAAATAACCTATGGAACATGAAATGAGCATTGGATATGAAATAATACGACGATGGATTTTTAGTCATGATTATGGAAAATTGAGGTGAGATTATGAAATGCAAATAAGATGAATGAATGACGATTGTTGTTAACAATATTGTGATGATTATTATGAATGTTGGGAGTTGATATAGAATATGGCGGAAAGTAGTTTAAACAAAGGAAACGCTGTCTGATTTTCTTTAGCCTTAAGAAGTGTGTCCTTGTAATTGATTAGCTAATGACGATACGAACCCTCTTGAAGGTAAAGACGCAAGCGTTAAAGGAGGACGGGCAAGTTGCAAGTAATTAAACGACAAAGGTATGTGAGGCATTACCCCTCCTTCTAAGGCATGAATCTTATGTATGATTTTTCCTCTTCCTTCACGAATCTTCTACGTTCCTAGGGATGAAAAGTCTAAGTTCATGAGTAGCAAGACGGGATAAGAAATACCCTATGAATATAATAAAGACTCTAGGGACCACGAGATAGTGTTCTTACGATATCAATAATGATGATCACGATCCATTGGCATTTCTTCTTATATGTACTCACCTTAAATTGTAAATCCCTTCAAGGTGAGATATGATGCTTATGCTTATTCCATAACATGACCGGGGGTTTACGACCTTATGTCACCCCGACATAAACATAGCCGCTCTTAAGCTTAATGTATGTATATGTATATGTAACTAGGGATGCTAAACTATGGTAATATTGTGATAAGCCACGATATGTCTATGAAATGAATGTTAATAATGACAAGTATATGAATTGCATGGTATGTGTGGTAATATGATTCCACCGCGCCTAATTGGTCGGACATGTCACCGCTACGGTGGGCTGCTATGATTCCACCGCACCGAGAAAAGGGCGTACATGTCACCACTAGTGGGCTGCATGGGATGGTTACTCGGACGCGGGTGACGATGTGATGATGTATGATTGATGTGATGATGCTTGCATGTTATGATAATGCATGTGATGTATTTATATATGATGTATGTACATGAAACCGGTTCCTATGTAAAGAGTGTACAGGTTATACCCTCATCTCATGATTTATGATCTCCCGATTATGTTACTTCACTCCTGCCTTACATACTCAGTACAATGTTCGTACTGACGTCCTTTATTCGGACGCTGTGTTCATGCCCACAGGTAGGCAGGGAGACGGTCTTTGATCCCTAGGAGCCGTAGGCGATTTGTGAGCACTCCATCATCCGGAGGTGCTATTGATTATTCTTTTGGTACATATTTGTATATTCATATTTTGGGCATGACGGGGTCCTGTCCCGTCCATATGTTAGTACTCTAGTAGAGGCTCGTAGATACACATGTGTGGGAAGTATGGTCCCATGGTCTCCACGTATATTCATGTATATGTACGTATATGTATAAATATCTTTTGTTAACCGAAAAGCTTATGTTTATAAAAGTGATTATGTTTTAAGTGATGAGATATTTTTATGAAATTGGACAAGCATTGTGAATGAGAGCATATAGATAATAGCATGAGTGGTATTCGGTGGTTAGCCCCGGATGCCCGTCGCGGCCCGTAGTTCGGGTCGTGACATATATACGGAAAATCAAACATATCATCTGAGCTGACATTAACCGACTGATCATAATCCAGACTGTCAAAATCCCACATCATATGCACACATATCGTGTCCCGGCCCTCTAGTGAGGGACTCGGCAATTAAGATCATATCATCATATTGTCACATATCACATATACACATACCGCGGTCAGATACCCAGCGGCCAATGTCACATACACACATACCGCGGCCAAATACCCAGCGGCAATATCACATATACACATACCGCGGCCAAATACCCAACGGCAATATCACATATACACATACCGCGGCCAAGGACTCGGCGAAAGAGGTAATAACAAAAATTTACGCGCAGAATCGTGGGAATTCATATGCAATGCAAAACACTTACAAAGACCCAACAGCATAGTCAAAGCGGACTATTATTTATAATCCAAAATAGTAGTCAAATCAGACATTCTTCCGAATATCGCTCGGGACCATATCAAACCGAACTTCAGAAACCATAGTTACGTATCGGAATCATAAATATACGAATCATTATTTCAGACTCAACAGACAAATATATAATCATACTCGGGGGTCGGAAAGATAGTCATATTGAACCCTTTCAAAAGCCATCAGAATTATACAAAAGAAGATCGCGGGACCCACGGACGAGCATCAACCCAATCCGGGCCCGCCTATGAAAATCATAGTCATCATATGTTATCGAATCATTATTACATGCTCAAAAGATAAGTAAACTGATCGTACTTGAAATCGGAATAATAGTCGTATCATATCCTTTCAAAAATCGTCAGAAGTACATAAGGAGAGTCGCGGGACCCACGAACGGGTGTCGACCCGAGTCGGGCCCGCCTATGGAAAACATAGTCATCATACATCGTGGAATCATTTTTGAGCATATCAAGGCCATCCGGTCCTGTTTGTGAAAGTTACGGACGTTCGTAGTTTTCGGAATCGTTTAGGAACAAAACTCTTTTTTAAAAACCAACTTTTATGCAACTTTTGAAATTTAGTCATACAAAAGACATAAGATCCTTTCGGAACAAACCGTATACATAGCATTTCAAATCCAATCATATCAAGGACATACGGATCATAGCTTGACCATATTAAGGATGCCAACATCACAAAGCGAATATGAATCATAAACATGTTCGGATTTTTCGAATAGAATTACTCCCAAGGCTTATAACATATCATAGCTTACTCATATCTAAGACATGCCAAAAGAAGGAAAGGTAAGCCTTACATACCTTAGCCGCTTCCTAAGTTAATCCGAACTTAAGTCTCGGGCTCTCCAAGAGCTACAATAACGTCATCACATACCATACATTAGCCATAAGCACTTAGGAATTCAATTTCATGCTATCACTTTATCTACGTAAATTTGCAGCATTTCCCCTATAAATTCAACAACCCCGAGAATTCAACTCGGCCAAATCTTCGACAACAATACCAACAACCATATAAACAATATCAATAATCAATTCCAAACACATTCTAACATTAGTAATTCTTCTCCACATATTTCGACAACATTCCAATTACATTCAAATCAACTTCATACATTCAAGCCAACGTCAATGCTCGCATATTCAAAAACTAACCCAAGATCATTTAACAAGATTCAAGAATACTTCGGACAATTCACAACGTATTCAACTCAGCCAATCCACTACATAATGAAACCCGAAACCTCCCAACTCAACATGAACAACTTTAACACATTTCTTTATTTCCGTATATCCATAGTATAACAACAACAACAACTACAACCAATCCCACGATATTTCAGCCCACAAAACAGTTCATAACAACCACCAAACAGTACCCAAAATATCATCGCAAAACAACCACAAATATCATACCAAACAGACCCAAAATATTGTCACAAAACAGCCACGAAAATTATGTAAAACAGCCCCGAATATCGGCACAAAACAGCCCGGTATACTCTTTTGTATACAATATCTTTATACACTTTATTCTCCCAAATTCAAGAATAACAACTTATCAACAACAATATCAACAATTATTATGCATCATAACTTAGCTAATTCCGTCCATTTAATCCACCTAAAACAGCCCCATAATTCAACAACATCAATACAACAAACTATAACTCTATTTTTGCAAATATTCCTCAATCAAGGTTGATAAAGAGAGAGATTTGATGATTCATACCTTATTTTTGTGAAGGTAGCCAAATCCTCATCATCCACTTATCTTCAAACTCACTTCAACACAAAACAAAATTATAATCGCGCCTACGCGTTGCCCGGACCTCGGTTAGCATTTGGTTGCTTGAAATTTTATGCAAAATCCTCAATTTCATGTGACAATAAGAGCCCTTTTGGAGGCTGAAGTTTCTGGAAATTTTGGGGCAATTTGTGAAAAAAAAATGAGGTTTTTGTCCATTTTAAAACGCCATAACGTCGGTTTCACCGTAGCTATGGTCTGACAACATCGCAGAAATGCTGTTTCGTCGATAGTTCCGTTTTGTAACGTCTATAATTCTCGCTCCGATGTCCTATCAATGAACGGTTTGTTGCATTACAAACTAGACTCGACGAAATTCATTTTAGGGTTTTAAAACACCTTAAAACTCCACATATACTATGAGATATGCGCCTCCAAAGTTGACTTGAAAATTCGCCCAGCATTTCCCAAATTTTCGTCGAACTTATTTTCTTCAATTTACTCGATCTCGAAATATTCCAACGCACAAAATACAGGATATAACATCCTTCCCCCCTTTAGAACATTCGTCCCCGAATGTTAAATTAGTCTCATAAGGTCTTATAAAGATCTCGGGGGTTCCTTTATTACCATGACATACGGGAGCCTCATCTCTATCCCATATTTCTTCTTCATCGGCTCTTCCGCTTCCCAAGTCATCTTTTCTCTAGGATTTACTTATTTTCATAACAATCCTTATTATATTCACATTTTCCCGTTCGTATTCGATCTCATAGTGTAACACGCCTTAACCTTTTACCCTTTCTGATCAACTTTATCCTTAATATCTCACAAGCTGTCTTATCAATACATTCATATACATCACAATTCCTTTCCTCTGTACTCTTGTCTTAATCTCACCATTACTATCGGCACGACCTTTCAAGTCGTATTACAAACCCATATCTCATTCTTTTTTTTTTTATTTTTTGGAAAATTTCGGAGAGTTTCCTCTCGTAATTGTCACTATCTCAAAACATATAGTGAAATACCAACAATGCCTCGCGAGTGGCACAACATACACATACACATATCATATCATATCACGGCTACACGTGGCTCCCAATATCAACAACAAGATTTAAAAATGATGAACATACCTTGTATGCCCAGCTTAAACTGCACCTGTTACACTTTCTTGTTTACTTTCCTTTTTAATCCTCAACTTGCATTTCAATCGTATTTCAATATCTTACCCGACATATGCCTTTCATACCTTTGCTTACCTGCGTACTTTGTAACTTCCAATATCGCTAGTCACCTTTTTTTTCTGTCGATGCCATTCTCCTGCTGAAATCAACGGTTAGTATAAATAATCTCATTTCCTATGACTTGGCTCTATGGCACGATCTCAGATGTGAAAGAAGAGTAACCACCCTAGATGCCCCGTAGCCTCCTCGTTTATAAATGTGGCGCGCAACACACCATAAACAAGACTCTTACTTGACACGATTTTTACAACCCTAGGACGACTGGGCTCTGATACCAATTTGTCACACCCTTAATCCGATAGGGTGTGATGGGCACCCGACCCTTACCTAGGGCCGAGCGAACCCGCTGACTTTCGTAATACTCATAATCAAACTGGGCCCGCAAAACATAACATAAGCACATAATGATTTTTTTTTTTCGAAAACGAACATGCCTTTAATCATTACCAAATCAAATAAAACTAGCATCGTATGAAATCTGTAAACATATGAAGTTCGTAACATAATGCATAATAATACATCGGCTTACATAGCCGCTTACAAAACTGACATCTCATACACACGACACTGTCTGCAAAGTCTCTACCATAACTTCAGATACCATACAGAAGCACTCGGACTCGGCAGCGCTCCGGAGGGAATGGAGCTCGCCAATCCAGCTGGAACATCTTCTTCTAATGTCATCTAGCTGGAACATCTTCTGCTAATGTCATCTACTCATCTGAGGGTACCTGCGCGGCATGAAACGCAACCCCCGAAAAAAGGGGGTCAGTACGGAATATGTACTGAGTATGCAAAGCGTGAAAAGTACAGAAAACGAAATCATAACCGAAGTCAGGAGTTCAGAAGACAAATATGATAATCAGAAGGCCAAAATGCTTCGCTTTCTTTCAAAAAAACATTTCTGTCTCATATATACGGAAAATCAAACATATCATCTGAGCTGACATTAACCGACTGATCATAATCCAGACTGTCAAAATCCCACATCATATGCACACATATCGTGTCCCGGCCCTCTAGTGAGGGACTCGGCAATTAAGATCATATCATCATATTGTCACATATCATATATACACATACCGCGGTCAGATACCCAGCGGCCAATGTTACATACACACATACCGCGGCCAAATACCCAGCGGCAATATCACATATACACATACCGCGGCCAAATACCCAGCGGCAATATCACATATACACATACCGCGGCCAAATACCCAGCGGCAATATCACATATACACATACCGCGGCCAAGGACTCGGCGAAAGAGGTAATAACAAAAATGCACGCGCAGAATCGTGGGAATTCATATGCAATGCAAAACACTTACAAAGACCCAACAGCATAATCAAAGCGGACTGTTATTTATAAGCCAAAATAGTAGTCAAATCAGACTTTCTTCCGAATATCGCTCGGGACCATATCAAACCGAACTTCAGAAACCATAGTTACGTATCGGAATCATAAATATACGAATCATTATTTCAGACTCAACAGACAAATATATAATCATACTCGGGGGTCGGAAAGGTATTCATATTAAACCCTTTCAAAAGCCATCAGAATTATACAAAAGAAGATCGCGGGACCCACGGACGAGCGTCAACCCAATCCGAGCCCGCCTACGAAAATCATAGTCATCATATGTTTTCGAATCATTATTACATACTCAAAAGATAAGTAAACTGATCGTACTTGAAATCGGAATAATAGTCATATCATATCCTTTCAAAAATCGTCAGAAGTACATAAGGAGAGTCGCGGGACTCACGAACGGGTGTCGACCCGAGCCGGGCCCTCCTATGGAAAACATAGTCATCATACATCGTGGAATCATTTTTGAGCATATCAAGGCCATCCGGTCCTGTTTGTGAAAGTTACGGACGTTCGTAGTTTTCGGAATCGTTTAGGAACAAAACTCTTTTTTAAAAACCAACTTTTATGCAACTTTTGAAATTTGGTCATACAAAAGACATAAGATCCTTTCGGAACAAAACGTATACATAGCATTTCAAATCCAATCATATCAAGGACATACGGATCATAGCTTGACCATATTAAGGATGCCAACATCACAAAGCGAATATGAATCATAAACATGTTCGGATTTTTTGAATAGAATTACCCCCAAGGCTCATAACATATCATAGCTTACTCATATCTAAGACATGCCAAAAGAAGGAAAGGTAAGCCTTACATACCTTAGCCGCTTCCTAAGTTAATCCGAACTTAAGTCTCGGGCTCTCCAAGAGCTATAATAACGTCATCACATACCAAACATTAGCCATAAGCACTTAGGAATTCAATTTCATGCTATCACTTTATCTACGTAATTTGGGCAAAAAGATTTCCCCTATAAATTCAACAACCCCGAGAATTCAACTCGGCCAAATCTTCGACAACAATACCAACAACCATATAAACAATATCAATAATCAATTCCAAACACATTCTAACATTAGTAATTCTTCTCCACATATTTCGACAACATTCCAATTACATTCAAATCAACTTCATACATTCAAGCCAACGTCAATGCTCGCATATTCAAAAACTAACCCAAGATCATTTAACAAGATTCAAGAATACTTCGGACAATTCACAACGTATTCAAATCAGCCCATCCACTACATAATGAAACCCGAAACCTCCCAACTCAACATGAACAACTTTAACACATTTCTTTATTTCCGTATATCCATAGTATAACAACAACAACAACTACAACCAATCCCACGATATTTCAGCCCACAAAACAGTTCATAACAACCACCAAACAGTACCCAAAATATCATCGCAAAACAACCACAAATATCATACCAAACAGCCCCAAAATATTGTCACAAAACAGCCACGAAAATCATGTAAAACAGCCCCGAATATCGGCACAAAACAGCCCGGTATACTCTTTTGTATACAATATCTTTATACACTTTATTCTCCCAAATTCAAGAACAACAACTTATCAAAAACATCAACAACAATATAAACAATTATTATGCATCATAACTTAGCTAATTCCGTCCATTTAATCCACCTAAAACAGCCCCATAATTCAACAACATCAATACAACAAACTATAACTCTATTTTTGCAAATATTTCTCAATCAAGGTTGATAAAGAGAGAGATTTGATGATTCATACCTTATTTTTGTGAAGGTAGCCAAATCCTCATCATATACTTATCTTCAAACTCACTTCAACACAAAACAAAATTATAATCGCGCCTACGCGTTGCCCGGACCTCGGTTAGCATTTGGTTGCTTGAAATTTTGTGCAAAATCCTCAATTTCATGTGACAATAAGAGCCACTTTTCGAGGTCAAGTTTCGGAAATTTTGGGGCATTTTGTGCTTTGAAAAAAAATGAGGTTTTTGTCCCTTTTAAAAACGCCAACGTCGGTTTCACCGTAGCTACGATGCCGTAGCGGTCACGTAGCGGTACCGCAGAAATGTTGTTTCGCGTCGACGAGTTCCAGTTTGTAACGTCTATAATTCTCTGTTCCGATGTCCTATCAATGAACGGTTTGTTGCATTACAAACTAGACTCGACGAACTTCATTTTAGGCTTTTAATACACCTTAAAACTCCACATATACTATGAGATATGCGCCTCCAAAGTTGACTTGAAAATTCGCCTAGCATTTCCCAAATTTTCGTCGAACTTATTTTCTTCAATTTACTCGATCTCGAAATATTCCAACGTACAAAATACAGGATATAACAATCTCGGTGTTACACCTTGGAAATTTTTCGTTAGCGTACAGTGAATAGACTAATGAAAGGTACGACGTATACGGTGTTTTGATAAGTGAGAAATAGCATTTAATGGTCCTAATTAAGATTTCCAAAGACATTGGAAATAGGAGACGAAAGTTGCTAAGGACAGCGAATTATATGTTGTGTGTCGGGTAGGAAATTCGAGTATCGAAATAATGAGAGTTCAAAGATGTCTTGGAGAAGAGTTATAACGACCTTTAGATTGTTAATGAAGTGTTAAACAAGTGTTAAGAACGTTCCATAAGGATCGGAGATCAAACGAAGTGACGAAAACAAGATCAGTGGACTGAAGGATTATACAGCTCATTACACGGACCGTATAATGTTATACGGACCGTATAATGGATCGCAGAACCATCACAGTGATGGTCTCTCACTGGTGGGATTATACGGTCAGTTATACGGACCGTATAAATTTATACAGCCCGTATAATGGACCGTATAATGGTCACAGAGAAGAGGTATGGAAGGGTCCATTTCACGATCACTTATACGGACCGTATAAGTTTATACGGACCGTATAAGTGTCCGTATAATTGCCCGACGGGATCAAATTTTAAGTTATTAAAAGGAGACATAAGTTCATTTTCATTTTCATTCCACACAAGTCAAGAACTCTCTAGAATATTCTTCACTCTCCATCCATAAGAAACCAATGGAAATTGATGATCAACTTCATCAAACCAACATAAATTAAGAGTGTGGAACACATTAAAGTCATCAAGCCAAGAAAATTCAAGAGAAGTAAACTACGGTTTTGGTGTAAAAAGAGTATTGCCACTCAAGTCTTGTTCCTACACTATCTAAGGTAAGTTTCATGATCTTTTCGTATTATTTGAAGTATTGAGAAGTTGAAACACTTGGATTGTAGAAGGATATAGAAAATGGGTCATAAATGTGCGAGTAGTGCTATTGTTGAGTAGTAGTTTGGGATGAAGCATGAATATGGGTATGTTGTGATTGTAAGTATATTATGAATGACATTTAGAACATGGAATGAGCATTATACGTGAAAGAACGTAATAGTGAATTATGACCATGATTATGGGGAAATTGAAGTGAAATTGTGAAAAGTGGGTAATATAAAGGAATGATGATTGTTGTCTATGATATTGTGACTATTGTTATAAATGTTTGGGAGTTGATACGGAATGTGGAGGAAGTCGTATAAACAAAGAAAATGCTGCCCAATTTTCCCTAGTTTTAGTAAGCACATCCTTATAATTGTTTAGCTAATGTCGATACGAATTATCTTGAAGGTAGAACGTGTGCATCAAAGGAGGACAAGCAAGCGATAGACTAGTTAAATGACAAAGGTATGTAAGGCTAGTCCTTTCTTTCTAAGGCATGAATCTTATGGCATGATTTTCCTCCTCCTTCATGAATTTCTTATCTTCAAGAAAACTAAGAGTCCTTGTTCATGAATAGCTATATGAGATAAAAGATACGTTACGAGTACGTTAATGATGATGATAAGCTTATGTCTAAAGATTCTAGTGCCAAGATATGATGTTCCCAAAAAGCTAATGATGCGATCTATAATCCATTGATGTTGATCATTATATACACTCACCTTATATGCTAATTTCTTCAAGGTGAGGCAGAATGTTTATGAATGCTCCATAATAGAATCGGGGGTTCACGACCTTCTGTCACCCCGATAAAGTATAGTTGTCCTTGAGTTTCCATGCATATTATGATGAGTTATGATGAGTATATTATGATGAGCATATTGTGATGAGCATATGGTGATGATATTACACTGCGCCTATATGGCCGGGCAGTCACCGCTAAGGCGGGCAGCTATACACCATGGCCAGATGGCATAGGCAGACACCACTAGTGGGCGGCATGAGATGGTACCCGGACGCGGTAGGCCTGGACGCAGGCTAATGCTAATGTTATTGGTTATCACACCGTACCTATATGGTCGGGCATGTCACACCCCGACTTTACTAGGGTGTGATGGGCACCCGACCTCACGTTTGGAACCGAGCGAACCCGCTGACTCTCGTTACATATCAAATCTTCCAAAAATTCTTACGTCAATAAGTAATAGAAAACGTAGATAAGCCTCCAGATTTTTTTTGAAACATAAAACAACGGGACGCGTTGAGCCGATGAAGCCGCCGTCCGAACCGACATACTACACTCGTGACTGGCTCCGCAAAGTCTCTAACTTCAATCCGAGATCCTAGCATATAAGCTCGACTCGGCTAAAGACTCCAAGAACAAGTGGGGCTCGCAACTCCGCCGGAACGTCTTCTATCCCCGCTTCCGTCCATCCGGGTGTACCGCGCGGTACGAATGCCCCCGAAGAAGGAGGGGTCGCACGCAGCATTGACCGAGTATGTAAGGCATGGAAAGTAACATAGTAAGAGATATAGCTATGAGTAGCAATATGGTAAAGACCGTACTCGTGAGTAATAACGGTATCGGAACCGTAGAACATGTACGTGCGGTAAAAATAGTCCGTACATCCGAGTGCCTCTTAAGGCGGAGTCATGCATGCTTATCGTTACTTTTATATACATACATAACTGTTCAATCACATAGCATCATTAGCTCCGCGTCCGGACAACATGAACCGATATGGATTTGTTCGAACCAATGCGGGATTTACCTAAACCACTGCGGGATTTGCCTAAGGCAAGCCTTGCACTTACCCCCCATTCTGGGACTCAGCGTTCTTACTGAGGTTTGCCCCACCATTGGGTTTGCCCCACCACCGGCTCTGATACATATATCATGTTATAGCATGCAGGAGAGCCCGAAGAAAAGCTATAATCTCTATCGGAGTGACGTAAGGTCGGTAACCTCCGATTACATTATGGAACAATCAGGATCGTCATGTCTCACCTTGAAGGAACAATTATAAGGCGAGACTATCAATCAAGGATAACATCACGGGAAAACATAAAACAGGATCATAACCTATCATTGCATATACTTTGAAACCTTTAAAATAGTCATTATCCAAAAATAGCTTAACATTTCATATTGTCGTATTCATGGTAAGAACATATCCTTGACATATTCGTCCTAGTCATTTTCTCATATCTAGCATCGTAAAATCATAGTCGTTGCTTTAATCATAAAACTTTCAAAAATCGTAAAACTTGGATTTTGGAGAAAAATGAATATTTTGGGAAACATTTATAAACTTTTAAGAGGGAAATTATACCTTAGAACCATTACTTCTAACTTTTGGAAATGAGAACGTTATGGAAGCATTTATTGTCACACCCCAATTTTCGGTAGGGTGTGATGGGCACCCGACCCTTATCTAGGGCCGAGCGAACCCTCTGACTATCGTAACACTCGTACTCACATTGGGCCCTTGACCACGTCATAAATACATAATGAAAATTTTCGAGAAACAAACATACTTTATATCGTCTCAAATCAAACAAAACTTGCGACCGTACAAAATCTGTAATGTCATGTATAACAATACGACGGCTTATAGAGCCGCTCACACTGACATCTTACACACATGACTCTGTCTGCAAAGTCTCTAACATGACCCGGATAGCATAACACAAACAAACTCTGACTCGGCAGCACTCCGGAGCAAGTGGAGTTCGCCAATCCCGCTGGATCATCTTCTGCTAATATCTTTAGCTCACACAGGTGTGCCACGGCGGGCATGAAACGTAGCCCCCGAAGAAGGGGTCGCACGAAATGTGTACTGAGTATGTAAAGCAGGAAATCCATTTACAAAGCCATAACCGGGATGAGAAACTACAGGAAACAAGTATAGGAACCTGAGAGTCATAACTTGCCTGTATAACACTTATCATATATATACCTATGCTGGTGAGCAAAACATATCACAATCATATTAATTCGGAAATCGTATGCGAAGTACAGAAAACAGATTTAGTAGTCAGAATGTCAGAAGGCTTAGCTTATTCTTCTTTCTTTTCGAAAAACATTTCTGTCTTATATAAAAATAGATCATATCATAATAGCTGACATTAACCGATGTGGGATTCGCCTAAACCAAAGGCGAAATTTTTGCCTCGTCACCGGGTTTGCCCCACCACCGCTCCGAATAAACAGTATCGTATCATCGTATTATCATATCATCGCATCATCATAGCATCGATCGTCACGTCATCGACTATCGCATCATCGTAATCGTACTCATTATATTGTCGCATTTCCACATTATCAAATCATTATATCATCGTATCAAACGAGAATAGCATAGCGTATATCCTATGCGGCCCATAGTGGGACCCGGCGGACGGAACGTGGTCGCCCCTCCGCCTTGGGCGCCACAACACATCATACTTCGGAAGTTTTCGCATCTCCCCGCATCTCCGTCACACATCATATCACATAACCACGGTGCACCGGCCAAAAGGGGCTCGGCTGTCACGGGGACACATCATAGCACCATAATAATAGTCGCACATCATACTTCGGAAGCTCATCATACTTCGCATTGTGCGCACGATAGTACCGGCCCGAGACTCGGCGAAGGAAGTAACAAACATATGCACGAGCAGAGTCGGGGGATCTATATGCCATTCAGACATTCATACAGACTTAACGGAATAGTCAAACAATTTATCTTTAACAATCCAATAGCATTAATCATATCAACTCTCTTGCGGATATTATTCGGAAACATATCAAACAAAACTTTTAGGCATCACAATCACGTATTAGAATCATTATATATATATAAATCTCTATTCTAAACTTAACCGATAAGTGAGTAATCATATTCGGAAGTTAGATTATTAGCCATATTAAGTTATATCAACAAGTTGCCAAAACTATACAACGGAACGTCTTGCGGGCCCACGGGCTAGTACCAAACCAACCCAGGCCCGCTTATGAATGTCGGGGATGTTATACATTAGGGAACCTCCCACGAGCGTTTCGGAGCGATCCGAGCCCTTAGTCAAAAGTTAGGGACGTTCGTAGTTTCTGACTCTTTTATGAACATATTCTTTTAAGCACATTCTTATTCAGTCATGCAAAGGCATAGAAACCATAATTTGACTACATTAGGCATACAGAGGTCAAGAAACAAATAAGAATCACGGACATGCTCGGATCGTAGGAGGAGAGTTACCTCGGGGAGCATATCATAGCCTATTCATACTAAGACATGCCAAAGAAAGAAAGGTGAGCTTTACATACCTTGGCCGCCCTCCGAGCTACTCCAACCTTACGTCTCGGCTTCTCACGTTCTACAATAATATCATAAGGTGTCCGACATTAACCATAAGCATTGAAGATTCCAATTCCAAGCCATTACTTTTTCTACGGAAATTTCGGCAAAGACCTCCCCTATAAATCCATCAACCCCGAGAATTTAACTCGGCCAATTTTCAACAACAACCAAACCAATAATCATAAAGACAACATCCATAATCAATTCATAACGCATTCTAAGCAATTCGCACAATATTTCAAGACAACTCAACAATATGCTATGCAACCCGAAATCTTCCAACTTAATGAATACGATAATAATGCGTTTCTTTCTTTCCAATTCTCATACTATGTCAACAATTCCATTCATTTCCACATTAGCTTCATAAATATAAGAGAACACATTAGAATCATATTAACTTTCAAAACAGCCCACAACAATTGCAACACCAACATAAGTCATTAGACCTTCATTTCATCACATAATCCACAACAAACAACAACCAAATCATATCAAATACAATTAGTCCCTCTCTTCCACACAACCAGCCACCATTCGGCCAGCCCTTCAACACACACAACATCATGCATTTCATTCATTTCAACACATTACAACATGCTCAAAACGTCCATAACAATACCAACCAAACACTAAATAAAAATTGTTCAACATGCCTTCATCAACCACATGCTCACGGCTTCACTACATATTCCATAACTTTATGAACTTCACTCATTTTTTACATATGACAACATGCATATACACCTATAAAACATGTAAAGGAGGATTGAATCTCACCTCTTCCTTTCAACTCTTTCTCTCGGCTAGGAATAGCTATAACATCAACAGATGATTTTCTTGTTCCAACAACCACTCCACGTCGACGAGAGCCTCTTAATTAGTAGGAAATCATGAAGGAAATATTTTTCCATGACCAAGATAAAAGGGCAAGTTCGGCCAGCCATGGCAGCCGAACTCCCTCTCTCTTTTTTCTTTCTTTTCTTGATCTCTCTAGAACATGAAATGATGAAATATGCCTTGTCTTATAATAACTCATATATATATATATATGCATAGGGGCACATGGCCGGTCATGTGCCCCTCCTCTCTCTTCTTTTTATTATTTTTCTTTTTCTCCAAATTTCTCCATGTTTCATGAAATTTCCAAAAGATGAACTTGATGAAAATGACTTAACAAGTCATCCATCTCTACCTATATTAATCTTCCATGTAGCCATGGCCCACACTACGTGGCCTTGTTTTTTTTTCATGAACTACAAATTTCCAAAATTCCACTTTCAACCCCAAATTTTTGTTAATATTTCCATTTCCTAAAATCATAAAACACTTATGTCTCACAACAAAGTCGGAAAATAACCTCGTCCCTAATTTGTCGCAAACAACTTAACAATATTCCGACGTGCGAAATGCGAGATATAACATTTATAAAATCTTACATATGAATCATGCCATAGAAAGAAAAGGGACGAGCCTTGACATACCTGCGCCGCGCCTTACTAGCTACGTTTATTCGTCCGAACTTGTTAGTCTACATTCAATAAAATCAGCACTATCGTTAGATTCATCGACATGTACTTGTCGTAACCTTTCAAGTTCATTCACTTATGGTCTGCCGGAATTTCGGCAGCATCTCCCCTATAAATATACCGTCCCCGAGAGTCTATCTCGGCCAATTTTTAATCAACAACAATCCGGGAATTCAACCCGGCCAAACTATCGACAATACCAACAAGTATTCTAGCAACACTTCAATAACCAATTCAATCCAATCCAATTTAATTCAATTCAATTCAATTCAATTCACATAATCTTCCAACAACTCAATCAACCTACTACTTTATCCGAAACCTTCAACTTCACCAACAACCATGTATTTCATGATCATTCGTATGCATTAACTTCGACAACAACCTTCATTACACATCACATGATCCATAGCGACAACAACTAGAATATCGAATTACATCAATTTACACTAACTTACCAAAACACCTATTTCGACCATAATCACTCCTTACATGTCTTCATGAATTTTCATCCATCTCTATACAATATAACAACAACATAACAATCAAAATGCTGAATAGAATTGTTTCATTTTCTCCTACATCATACAAGGACCACACGACCATCACACTTTATACATACTTCCATGCATTTTTACTCATTTCTTAGCATTTCAATAACACCCAACATGCTACATACACTACATGCACATTTCCATGAATTCTCATCCATTTCTTCATAAAATCCATTACAACAACAATCAACATACTAAATAAACATTAGTTCATCATGCCCTCATAATACAACACACACGGCCACCATGCACACACACATTTTCTATGTATTCCATTCATTTTACCACACTCCAATCATACATAAATCATTCTTAACACATAGTAAAGAAGGTTAATCCTTACCTTTGTTCCTTGTCTTCCACCACTCGGCTAGACTTATAAGTTCATCCAAATGAATACTTTGCTTATTCCAACATCCACTCCATGTTGTTAAGGACGCTCCAATTGGTAGAGAAGCTCGGAGAAAATAATTTTTCTTCTCCACTTTCCCATGGCCAAGGTTCGGCCATGCCTTGGCCGAACACACCTTCTCTTTTTTTTTTCTTTCTTTTCTTTCTCTCCATTCTTTTTAATTCAAATGATGACCAACCAAATGTATATATATAGCTTCCATAAGCATATGAGGGGCACATGCCCCCCCTCTCTTTCTCTAGAAATTTCTTCTTTTTTCTTGAATTTTCTCAAAATTCTACAAAGAAGACAAAGTGTCTTCTTCAACAAGCTTTGGTCCATGAAATTTTCATAATTTACAATTAGCCCCTATTTAATAAAAATGTGGCACACCATTCGGCCAACATGGTAATCTTCAAGAATTTTCAAGACTTTTGTGAAATTACCATTCTACCCCTAGCCTTTGTACATATTTTCATGAACTCTTTTGCAAATTTTCCTTTTTTGCCCTCAACCTTTCTCAATATTCCATATCAACAATATTCCTAAATAATACTAATAACCCACTTGCGCATTAAAATAGTATTGAAAAACGATCTTACCTTCCACATTCCACGACTTCTTCGAAATGTCCGAGCGCACAAAATACGGGCTATAACATCCTCCCCCCCTTTAGGACATTCGTCCTCGAATGTTCAATTGACCTTATGGAGTCATAATACTACGGGAGGGTTCCGTTTATAGCTGTCCCTTCCTTCATGCCCGTTTCTTATCCTTTACCTCGTTTTCCTTATATTCGAACTCCTTGACCTTTTCATGAGTCCTTGTTCGATATCAGGGGTTTTCTAATTTACTGAACCAACGCATTACCCTTGTCTTTCTCAGACCATCTCTTTCTGTTACTGTTCATCACCACACCTTAACGGAAACCATGTTTGGGTACGCAATCTTTACTTAACGATCCAATGCGGCTGTAGGCTATTCCTTTATCCTCAGGTCTATCTCTTAGTATACTCATTGTTATTTCGCTTCTACTTTTCTCCCAAGTATTCTTGTGACACACCAACATATTTTTTGTACTCTGATTCCAAGCTAATAGATGTCCTTTTCTGGTACTTGATAGTGTCGCGATTCCTTTTTAGGTCTAATATAATATGGTCTCCCCCCCTTTTGGGGCTCCTTATATGCTAACCGCCTTCGAGTACCTTCTTTCTCTTGCTATTTCTTCATGTGGGTCCTAAAGCTCGTGAACTATTCCTTTCTAACACATAGATCTCACCCTTTCCTAGGTCATCCTCTCAGAACAGTTCTTCCATGCCTGAGGCAACCATACTAGTATGTCCATACATTTATTCCTTCATATATCTTTCAAGGCCAAAGTCTTATTACATCGTCGCTAAGCTTAATCACTCGTTTTCTTACTTCACATTCCCCTATCTTAGTCACTATTCCTTCCGCTCTGCTTATCAAAATCGGTCTTCAAACCTCGTACACTTCTTTCCTGTTTCCTTTTATCACTTTCTATTCCTTTTCACATGTCTACTTTGAGTCCTTACCCAAACAATCTCGCGCTTTGTCGATAGCTTCTCTCGAGGTTTCCCTCACTAAGTTTTCTTACTTTTCACTTTTCCCGACCTGTTGATCTCCTTGCCTTCCATGAACTCACTCTCTTTCCTTTGCAACTATCTCCACACTAGACTCTCAAGTCTTAAGCTTGTGGTAGAACAATAGCAACTTACCTTGTAGCACCTATACCCTTTATTATTTATTGTCACTCGAACTTCGGTATCCTTTTACTGATTAGCGCCTTCCTTACCGTAGCGACGGTTGCTGGGACTCCCTTGTCCACCGATATAATCATATGGAATATCTACACACTCATATGTATATATATATATATATGCATTATTCACTAACCCACAAAATACTTTCAAACATTGTTCAAGCCTATCCAACTTTCCCGAGCTATGGTACACTTTTTGTCTCTTCACCATTCTAGCCTACCTTGTCTTACGTGACCCCGTATGGTTCCCAACCATTCTGTATACTTTAATTTCCCCTTAGGTCACTTTTAACTTCTCATTTGTCTCTTGTATCTCAATTTGTAGAACTTTTGGTTTATTTCCCAGGGGGTCACCCATCCTGAAATTGCTCCCACCTGAGCACGCTTAACCCCGGAACTTTGGTGGAATTCGATGCCTTAACACTGATATATTCGCGTCCACTCTCTCATATGACCTTTATAACATGATCTAAAATCAGCCGAAGACTTACAGCTTCCGAAACATTTTCGTAATACGTCCTTTCTTTTACATTTACCGTTTTACCCTTTTCTCTTCTCAATATTCACTTTCCGCCTGGTGTATATCTATTTTCCTATCTGGCTCCCAGCTTCACGTAACAGAACAAATATATCCATCCAGTCTTACCTCTTTTGACTTCCATATCATCCCTCGCCTTTTATTTTTTCCGCCGATAATGGGCGCCTGCGAAAATCAACGATTAGCATAAGGAATCTTATTTCCTATGACTTGGCTCTATCGCACGATCTAATGACAGAAAGAAGGTCAACCATTCCTAGATGCTTGACCAGCCTCCCGTTTATAAATGTGGCCGGCTTCACACCCATAAACAGGACTCTACCGGACACGACTTTGCGTACATCCCTTAGACCGACCTGCTCTGATACCACTTTGTCACACCCCGACTTTACTAGGGTATGATGGGCACCCGACCCCACGTTTGGAGCCGAGCGAACCCGCTGACTCTCGTTACATATCAAATCTTCCAAAAATTCTTACGTCAACAAGTAATAGAAAACGTAGATAAGCCTCCATTTTTTTTTGAAACATAAAACAACGGGACGCGTTGGGTCGATGAAGCCGCCGTCCGAACCGACATACTACACTCGTGACTCGTCCGCAAAGTCTCTAACTTCAATCCGTAGATCCTAGCATATAGCTCGACTCGGCGGCACTCCAAGAACAAGTGGGGCCCGCCAACTCCGCCGGGAACGTCTTCTATCCCGGCTTCGTCCATCCGTGTACACCGCGCGGCACGAACGCCGCCCCGAAGAAGAGGGTCGCACGAGCATTGTACTGAGTATGTAAGGCATGGAAAGTAACATAGTAAGAGATATAGCTATGAGTAGCAATATGGTAAAGACTGTACTCGTGAGTAATAACAGAGGGGAACTGTAGAACATGTCATGTGCGGTAAAAATAGTCTGTACATCTGAGTGCCTCTTAAGGCGGAGTCATGCATGCTTACTGTTACCTTTATATACATACATAACCTGTCTGAATCACATAGCATCATTAGCTTCGCGTCCCGGACAACATGAACCGATATGGGATTTGCCTGAACCAAAGCGGGATTTGCCTAAACCAATGCGGGATTTGCCTAAGGCAAGCCTTATACTTACCCCCCATTCTGGGACTCAGCGTTCTTACTGAGGTTTGCCCCACCATTGGGTTTTCCCCACCATTGGGTTTGCCCCACCACCGGCTCTGATACATATATCATGTTATAGCATGCAGGAGAGCCTGAAGAAAAGCTATAATCTCTATCGGAGTGACGTAAGGTCGGTAACCTCCGATTACATTATGGAACAATCAGGATCGTCATGTCTCACCTTGAAGGAACAATTATAAGGCGAGACTATCAATCAAGGATAACATCACGGAAAACATAAAACATGTGATCATAACCTATCATTGCATATACTTTGAAACCTTTAAAATAGTCATTATCCAAAAATAGCTTAACATTTCATATCGTCGTATTCATGGTAAGAACATATCCTTGACATATTCGTCCTAGTCATTTTCTCATATCTAGCATCGTAAAATCATAGTCGTTGCTTTAATCATAAAAACTTTCAAAAATCGTAAAACTTGGATTTTGGAGAAAAATGAATATTTTGGGAAACATTTATAAACTTTTAAGAGGGAAATTATACCTTGGAACCATTACTTCTAACTTTTGGAAATGAGAACGTTATGGAAGCATTTATAAAATCTTACATACGAATCATGCCATAGAAAGAAAAGGGACGAGCCTTGACATACCTGCGCCGCGCCTTACTAGCTACGTTTATTCGTCCGAACTTGTTAGTCTACATTCAATAAAATCAGCACTATCGTTAGATTCATCGACATGTACTTGTCGTAACCTTTCAAGTTCATTCACTTATGGTCTGCCGGAATTTTGGCAGCATCTCCCCTATAAATATACCGTCCCGAGAGTCTATCTCGGCCAATTTTTAATCAATAAAAATCCGGAAATCAACCCGCCAAACTATCGACAATACCAACAAGTATTCTAGCAACACTTCAATAACCAATTCAATCCAATCCAATTTAATTCAATTCAATTCACATAATCTTCCAACAACTCAATCAACCTACTACTTTATCCGAAACCTTCAACTTCAACAACAACCATGTATTTCATGATCATTCGTGTTATATTCCGTATTTGGAACGTTGGGACGATTCGGGTTAACTATGATAAGTTAGGGTCAGGACCATTCCGGATGCGAAGTCGAGACGTGTGACCTTTGATTTTGTCGTAAGACCTAAGTGTGTATGATGTTATTGGTATGGAAACATCAAAGAAAATTCGGGACCAAAGATGGAATAACGGGAAGTTGTCAATTATTGAAAGAAAAGAGGGAGTAAAATAGGGCCATGTGGCCGGCCACCTTTGGAGTGGGCCATGGCCACATGGTTGGCCATTATTTGTAATAAAGGATGATTAAGGGACCATTTTATAATCATCTCAAGACTTAAGAAAATCAAGAACCTTGGAGAAAAAACACCAACAACCATTCGGCCATAGCTTCCAAAAATCAAGACCAAGAGTAATCCACCAAAAAAATTATTTCTTCAAGCAAACCTACTAATTGGAGGGTGCTTAGTAATGTGGAGTTGTTGTTTCAAGCGTTGGATTGTTCGTTTTCATCCTTGGCCAACTTTAGACAAGTTGAGGAGTTGTGAAGAAAGGTAAGTTCTAATCTTGTTTTATGAGTTATGGAAGGTTTATGTGTGTTGTTGTATGTTAATATGGATGAAATTCATGAGATATGGCATGATGAAGTTGAGCCGTGTACTATGGTGTTTGGCCGTGTGCGTGTGTGTTGTGTGTCTAAGTGATGAACTAAGTTTTATGTAGCATGTTTGGTTATTGTAGAGTGTTGAAATGAATGAAAATCATGAAGTATGTATGTAGGTGTGTTGGCCGAATATGGCCTCTTATGTGTGTCAAGAAATGAATTAGTTTTCTTGGAATTTTGGTTGTTGTTGTTATGTGGATTCTATGTTAGAAATGAGAGTTTAATGACTCAAATTGGTATTGTAAGTGTTATGGGCTGATTTGGAAGATTTGGTGCATTTAGTGTAATTTTTATGTTTATGGAAATGACATGGTTAGAGTATGGATTGTTGGAGCAAATCATGATTTGAAATCGAGGAATGTGTTAGAGTTGAGGTTCTCGGGTTTGGGGACAATTTCGGGTGGATTGGAGCATTTGTTGGATTGTTGAAAATATTGTGTGAATTGTTTAAAGAGTTCTTCAATATTGTTTGAATGGTTTTGGATTGGTAATTGAATATGTGTTAGTTTGATTACATGTTGGTTTGTAGGTATGTAGTTGTAGTGAGCATAATTGGAATGTTGTTGGAATGTGTGGAGAAGAATTTTTAATGTTCGAATGCGTTTCGAATTGATTGTGGATATTGTTGGAATGATTGTTGGTGTTGTTGTGTTGTTGAATTTGGCCGAGTTGAATTCTCGGGGTTAGTCTATTAAAAGTCTTTGCCCAAATTTCTATAGAATTATGTGTTAGTTTGAAAATGAGCTTTTGAATGCTTATAGTTGACGTTGGTATTTATTGATGTTATGTAGATCTTGGAGAATTCGAGATATAGGTTTGATTTGGATTAGCGTTGTGTGCGAGCGAGGTATGTAAAGCTTAACTCTTCTTTCTTTTGGCATGTCTTAGTTGTACATAGGCTACGACACGAGCCTCGAGGAAATTCTATTCTCACAATCCGAGCATGTCTATGATTCGCGTTTGTCTCTCGGTATTCGTACGTTGATGTGAGAAAATATTGGCTTTGATGTTTTTGGAATAATTGATTTTTTCTTAAAATTGCATAAAAGTTTGTTTTCAAAAGAGTTTTATTCTTAAACGATGTTGAAACTACGAACTGCCGTAACTTTCACAGAAAGGCTCGGATTGCCTCGATATCATTGTGGGAGGTTGTATGGCGTGTGATGAGTATGTTTTCCATAGGCGGGCCAGGCTCGGGTCGACACTCGTCCGTGGGTCCCGCGACCTTCCTTTGTATATTTCTGATGACGTTTGAAAGAGTTTGGTATGACGATTTTCCCGATTCCCAAGTATGGTCATTTTACTTACCTTTTGAATCTATGATAATGATTTTATGCATATGGTTACTCACGACTCGCTCGTACGTTTTGTTGGTACATCTTTCACGGGATCCCGGCCGGTTATGTTGTCGTGCGCACTATGATATACTCCGGTGTTATGCGTGTTATGGTTCACCGAGCCCCATCCCCAGGGCCGGTTCCGTTTATATTTGGTGTTATCTTGTGTTTGGCGTTATCTTTGTGTTATGATGTGTGATGGGGATACGGGGATTTGAAACCTTCGGTGTTATCTTGTGTTATGGCGCCATCGACGGGCGGGCGACCATATTTCGTGCCCTATGCATGCTTTGTATTTTGAAAATAAACATTTGGCATTTTGGAAATGTACTTACTTTCGGTACTTCGTTTCGAGTGTGACTCGATTTGTTCATCGTATTTTACGCTTTGCATACTCGGACATATTCCGTACCGACCCCTTTCTTCGGGGTCGCGTTTCATGCCCGCAACCCGTACGCCCGCTTGGTGATCCGCCGGTTTAGGACACCTATCCTGCCGTGTTGGAGTGCTCCTTCTATTCGAGCCCACATTTTGGTATATACTCGTTTTCGCATCCGTATGTATTTGTTCAGGGGTACGACGGGGCCCTGTCCCGTCATATGATTCTGTTGGTCCGTTTAGAGGTCTGTAGACGTATATGTGGGTTATGTGCCTATCCTGTACAGATGGGTTTGTATGTTATATGTTTTGGGCCGATGCGCCATTTGATAGCCTTGTCGGCTTCCGATATATATATATATGATTGAGTTCGAGATGTGTTTGAGACAGTTTGATTTTTGTATACGCGTAAGCCAGCTGTGTGTGATTCGGATTTGATAAGTGTGTTTGGGTGCCCAACTCGGGCACTAGTCACGGCCTACGGGGTTGGGTCGTGACAATTCGTATGCATTAACTTCGACAACAACCTTCATTACACATCACATGATCCATAGCGACAACAACTAGAATATCAAATTACATCAATTTACACTAACTTACCAAAACACCTATTTCGACCATAATCACTCCTTACATGTCTTCATGCATTTTCATCCATCTCTATACAATATAACAACAACATAACAATCAAAATGCTAAATAGAATTGTTTCATTTTCTCCTACATCATACAAGGACCACACGACCACCACACTACATACTTCCATGCATTTTTACTCATTTCTTAGCATTTCAATAACAACCAACATGCTACATACACTACATGCACATTTCCATGAATTCTCATCCATTTCTTCATAAAATCCATTACAACAACAATCAACATACTAAATAAACATTAGTTCATCATGCCCTCATAATACAACACACACGGCCACCATGCACACACACATTTTCTATGTATTCCATTCATTTTACCACACTCCAATCATACATAAATCATTCTTAACACATAGTAAAGAAGGTTAATCCTTACCTTTGTTCCTTGTCTTCCACCACTCGGCTAGACTTATAAGTTCATCCAAATGAATACTTTGCTTATTCCAACATCCACTCCATGTTGTTAAGGACGCTCCAATTGGTAGAGAAGCTCGGAGAAAATAATTTTTCTTCTCCAATTTCCCATGGCCAAGGTTCGGCCATGCCTTGGCCGAACACACCTTCTCTTTTTTTTTCTTTCTTTTCTTTCTCTCCATTCTTTTTAATTCAAATGATGACCAACCACATGTATATATATAGCTTCCATAAGCATATGAGGGGCACATGCCCCCCCTCTCTTTCTCTAGAAATTTCTTCTTTTTTCTTGAATTTTCTCAAAATTCTACAAAGAAGACAAAGTGTCTTCTTCAACAAGCTTTGGTCCATGAAATTTTCATAATTTACAATTAGCCCCTATTTAATAAAAATGTGGCACACCATTCGGCCAACATGGTAATCTTCAAGAATTTTCAAGACTTTTGTGAAATTACCATTCTACCCCTAGCCTTTGTAAATATTTCCATGAACTCTTTTGCGAATTTTCCTTTTTCGCCCTCAACCTTTCTCAATATTCCATATCAACAATATTCCTAAATAATACTAATAACCCACTTGCGCATTAAAATAGTTTTGAAAAACGATCTTACCTTCCACATTCCACGACTTCTTCGAAATGTCCGAGCGCACGAAATACGGGCTATAACAGGGCAGTTTATACATATATGCATTTATGATATGATGATGAGTATTAAAGTAAGCCAGCATGCATTATTTCTCTTATGATTTACAGTCAGTTACAGATTGCTCCTCATTTGACGCCTCTTATTTCATTGATATATTATTATTGTTTATGCCTTACATACTCAGTACAATGTTTGTACTGACGTCCGTTTTCTTTGGACGCTGTGTTCATGCCCACATGTAGACAAGGAGGTGATCCAGACTCTTAGGAGCTACTAGCTGATTTAAGAGCACTCCATTTTCCGGAGGTGCCATTGATTATTCTTTTGGTACATGTGTATATATTCATGATTTGGGCACGACGGGGTCCTGTCCCGTCTATATGTCTAGTACTCTAGTAGAGGCTCGTAGATACGCAGTGTGGGTAGCATGGTCTCACAAGTTTCTCATATGTATGTGCATGTATTTTTGTATTATTTTGATAGCCTAAAGGGCTTATGTCTATAAAGTAAATATGTTTCAAATGAAAGTCGTTTTCTATGATTATGAGCATAAGAGATATGAATGCAAGCAGGCTGAGTAATAGAACGAGTGGTGCTCGGTGGCTAGCCCCGGGTACCCGTCATGGCCCTAGTCGGGTCGTGACAAAAGTGATATCAGAGCAGTTCAGTCCTAGGAAGTGTCTACGAGCCGTGTCTACTAGAGTCTTATTTATGGTGTGTTGCGCGCCACGCTAATAAACATGAGGCTACAGGGCATTTCGGAAAAATGACCATCTTTCATCTTAAGAGATCGTGCGATAGAGCTGTGCTATAAGATTTTATCCTCCCTAATAGTGTGTTGTGATTTCAAAAATGCCGCCAAAGGGAAAAGCTAAAGCCGCCCAGAAGGGCAAGGCTATGATAAAAAGGCGGGCAGGAAGAGAGCCGCCAATGAATGTAGATGAGGGTGAATCACATAATGAGGCCCCATCTTATTATATCCCGTATTTTGTACGTCGGGATATTCCGGGTAAATCGTGGAAGGTTAGGGACAAGGTTATTTTTTTTTCTCGGTTTTGTTAGGAATGCATAAGTTGCATATTCATCATTTTATTGGTATGGAGTATTAAGGGGAAAATTGGAATAAGGAAAATTAAGGGCCAAGAGTGGAAACAAATTATTTCATAAAATAGCCACAACTAGCCATGTGGCCGTGGGACCCACACATGGCTAGCCAATGGTTTCAAGCCATCAAGGGGGCCATGTGTTCATTTCATATTTGTAGGGGGGCATGTATAAATATATGTATATAATTCATGACCATGCAAAACTAGAATTCATCTTTGACCACTTAAGAGAATTCTAGAAAATTGGAGAAAAATTGGAAAAAATAGGGGCACATGACCGGCCATGTGCTATATATATATATATATATATATATATATATATATATATATATATATATAAGTGAGTAATAACAATACAAGGCACAACTCATTATTTCCAATTTTAGAAAATTCAAGAGAGATGGAGAAAAGAGAGAAGGAAGGCTTTCGGCCAAGGGCTGGCCGAAAGTGGTGTTCTCCACTTTGATCAAGAAAATAATTTTCTCCTAGCTTCTCTACTAATTGGAAGGTCCTCTACAACGTGGAGTAGTCGTTGGAACAAGCAAAACATCCGTTCTAGCCATTTTGCATCCTAGCCGAGTGACAAAGTTGAATGGAGAAGGTGAGATTTAATCTTGTTTATATGTTTTCATAGGTGATTTGTATATGTTGTAATATGTAGGAATGGATGAAAATCATGAAATGTTGTATGATGGTGTGTGGCCGTGGATATGGATTGTTTGTGTAGAAGGAATGAATTGATTTTACTTAGTATTTTGGTTGTTGTTGTTATGGAATATGTGATGAAAATGAAGGTTTGATTACTCAAATTGAAGTTGTGATTGGTTGTGGGCTGATGTAGAACCTAAAGTGATTCTAACATAGTTCCTTGAATTTATGGAAATAATGTTGTAAATGTATGGATTATTGGTGTCATTGATGAATTTGGGGGAAAGAAATGTATTGTTGTTGTCCCTATGGAAATTGGTGGTTTCGGGTTCCATGGCATGTTGTTTGGAATGTTCTTAAATCTCGTTTGAATGGTTGCGGACTAGTGATTGAATATGTGAGCATTGGTATTGGCTTGATCGTATGTAGTTTATTGAATATAAATGAAATGTTGTCGAAGTGTGTAGAAAGGAATTATTAACATTAGAATGCGTTGTGAATCACTTATGGATGTTGTTAGTATGGTTGTTGGTATGGTTGTTGTTGATTTGGCCGAGTTGAATTCTCGGGGTTGTTGGATTTATAAGGGAGATGCTGCCCAAATTTTTGTGAATCGGGTGTTAGCCTAGAATTGGATTCCTAGGTGACTGTGGCTAATGTTTGGTGTTTAATGACATTATTGTAGATCGTGAGAAGCCGAGATGTAAGGTTGGACTAGCGTAGGAAGCGAACGAGGTATGTAAAGCTCAACCTTTCTTTCTTTGGCATGTCTTAGTTAAAAGTAAGTTATGACACAAGTCTCGAGGTAACTCTATTCTTGCAATCCGAGCATGTCTATGATTCTTATTTGTTTCTTGATATTCGTATTCTTAATGCAGTCAAATTATGGTTCTTATGTTTTTGTATGACTAAATTTCAAAAGTTGCATAAAAGTTTTGTTTTCAAAAGAATTTTGCTTTTAAATGATTCCGTAACTACGAACGATCGTAACTTTCACAGAAGGGCTCGGATTGCTTCGATATGATTGTAGAAAGTCCTTAAGTGAGTAATGTCCGTAACTTTCTGAGGCGGGCTCGGATTGACTTGACATACGACTATGATCCCTACGGTTTTTTTATAAGCTTATGATGTTTGTTATGTTTCCGAGTAGTGTCCGAAAGATATTTGATATAACTTTTGCCCCGATTTTCAAATGACGACTCGCTTTGATTACTTCATTGAGTCTTTGATAATGTTTTATGTGCATATGGTTTCTCACTACTCTGCTCGTACGAAGCTCAATATGTCTTTCACTGAGTCCCGGGCCAGGACACGCATTCGTGCACATTCCACTGCATTATTCACCGAGTCCCTCACTAGAGGGCCGGGACACGCTATATATATGTATATGATGATGTGATGATATGGGGTTGGCGGCCAGGATGGCATACCGAGTCCCTTGCTAGCGGGGCCGGGACACGCTATTCACCGAGTCCCTCACTAGAGGGCCGGGTACATTATATATATATATATATATATATATATATATATATATATATATATATATATATATATATATGTTTATGCATGCATACATGATGATGACATGATTTTATTTACCGCGTCCCTCATCAGAGGGTAGGGGCACGTTATATGTATACTTTATATGTCACACCCCGACTTTACTAGGGTGTGATGGGCACCCGACCCCATATTCGGAGCCGAGCGAACCCTCGGACTCTTAGTACACACATGTTCTCTTGGAATCATAAGACAAAGTAAAGTAAAATACATAGTAAATTTTTTTTTTTTTTAAAAGTAAATAACACATCAACCAGTGGGACTCTGTTTTTAAGCTAACGCTCTAGACCCACGACTCTGTCTGCAAAGTCTCTAACTGTAATCATGGACCATAGCACGTGTATGCTGACTCAGCAACTCTCCAGGGTGAGTGGAGCTTGCCAACATTGCTGGAACATCTGCTATAATGACTTCTACTCGTGGGGGTACCGCGCGGCATGAAACGCGGCCGCCCACAAGAAGGGCGTCGCACGAACAATGTACCGAGTATGTAAGACATGAATAATAACATAGTAAGAAATGTATGCATGAACAACAACCGCATAGAAACATAGAACATGTCATGTCAAGCTGTGACCGCACATAGGGATCATATACTGCATGGAGAACATAGAATATATCATAGAATATCGGAGTAACCTGTGCATATGAGTGCCCCTGGGGGCGGATGTCATGCATGCTTACTTGGTCATATCAGGTCATAGTACCGCACGAGCGGCTCGCCCACATAGCGCCGAATACTCCAAACTCGCCCATAAATCCCGCGTCCGGCATCCCGCGTCCGGATGATAAGCCACCGACAGTGGCAATAAAACAGATCCTTCCCAATCCCCAAGTATGCATAGTTCCCATCCCCCCAACCCTTGGTCATATTTAGCATGCAAGAGAGCCCAAGGAAAATTATATACTTATCGGAGTGACGTAAGGTCGGACACCTCCGATCGCATTATGGAGTAATCATGGACGCTTTGTCTCACCTTGGAAGAATGATAATCATAAGGCGAGACTATCAACATAGAGCATATCATAGTATATCGGATCATAGGCATAGCATATCTGACATCATAGAATCGTAGTTGTCATAGAATCATAGTCATCTTAGAATCATGGTCATCATAGGATCATAGTCATCATAAAGTCATAGACATCATAGAATCATAGGCATCATAGAATCTTAGAATCATAGTCATCATAGAACCATAGTATTCATAGAATCATAGTTCCCATGGAATCATAGTCATCATAGGATCATAGGCATCTTAGATTCATAGTCGTTGTTTAGGTCATAAGAAAGAACCATCAATATTGTAAAACTTGGTTTTTGAAGGAAAAGAATATTTTGGAAACACTTGTAAACTTTTAGGAAGGAAAATCATGTTTTGGAATCGAGGGATTAGTTAAAACAATTATGCTTTAGTAGTTAAAATAATAACCAAAAAACTTTTCTTAACTATAGAATGAAAATAGGTCAAAGGGGACAATAAGAAAGAATTCGGGAATAGTGGGCCCGCCTCGGTCGAATGAGGCGGCGTAGACAATTTACATGTAATACGTTTCATAGTATTGCTTATGAAAGCCTTAGAGTGATCGGGTCTTATTCTTGCACGTACTAGGGTGTTTCGACCTTTCTTACACCTTTCAGGCTCTTTTGGTTCAATGTTACTGAATGAATAGTGACTATTTTTCAACCGCGGATTTCGGGAGTTAGAATGGTTCCCGAGGCGCGAAACCGGGACTACATATCTAGGGCATGCCAAGAAAGAAATGCAAAGTCTTACATACCTTTTCCGCTTCTTGTCGGGCTCCAAATCTCCGTCCCAATCTCGCCGAAATCTTCACTTTGGTCAAGCTTACCAATTACTATTCATAAGATTTGAAACTCTAATCTTGAATTGGTTCTTGCCTGCCGAAATTTCGGCAGCACCTCCCCTGTAAATATACCATGCCGCCAAGTTAAACTTGGCCGATTTAAATCAACCAACAACCCGGGAATGCAACCCGGCCAAACTAACAACATTACCAACAATTATACTAACCATTTCAATCAACACTTCAATATTCAATTCAAGTAACCTTCATGCCTTCCAACTAACACCAATGATCATTTGTTTAAATATTATTCCGAGGCCATTCAAACATGATTTAAGAACATTTCAAGCATTCCATATAATATTTCAAACAACCCAAACCATAGACTAATTTTCCCGAGACCCTTCAACTACATTAGAACCTTGACGATACACTTCTTTCTTTCAAATTCATAAACTATACCAACAATCTCATATGCTAGCAAGATCATTTCCATAACCTTCAAGAAAACATATTGAAATTACATTAGGTTCCGATTCAGCCCACATAATCTCAACTTCAACATAAATCATCAAACATTCATTTTCATCATATCATTCTCAACAACAATAGCCAAGAACACTAAATAAATTTGATTCTCTTTTTTTTTTCCTTCAACAAGCAGCCACCATTCGGCCAAGTTTCCAATTTACATGAGTCCATGGATTTCATTCACTTCTACATGCCAAACATATGCAAACCATCCATAACAACATCAAGTAAGCACTAAATATGATTAGCTCTTCACTTCCACCCACCTACTCTATTCGGCCAAGCATCAATACAACACCAAATTTTCATAGACTTTATTTGTTTCTACACTCCACAACATGCACAAACATATATAAAACATGTAAACAAGATTGAATCTCACCTTCTTCCTCCCTCTTCACCATTCGGCTAGGGTCCTTGTGGCCAAAACGAGTGGCTTTCTTTCTCCAATAGCTATTCCACGTTGACGAGGGCCTTCTAATTAGTGAGGGAACAAGAAGAAACAAATTTTCCATGACCAAGATGGAGGGGCTGGTTTCGGCCAGCCCCTTGGCTGCTTTCCTCCTTCTTCATTTTTCTCCCTTGTTCTTGAAATTTCTAGGAGGGGAAATGGGAAAAGATGACTAATTAGTCATCCCCCCCCCCCCCATGTATATATATATATATATATATTTAGCCATGCACATGGCTGATCATGTGCTCCTTCTTTCCTTTTTTTTTTTTCTTTTTTTTTTCTATTCCACCAAATTTCTCCATTTTTCTAGATTTTTCCTCAAGTCACTAAAGATGAATTTTGCTCCCTTTGTCATCTTTTTTAGTCACATATGCTTGCATCATGTGGGCCATAGTCCACTTTGAATTTCTTTTCCAACAAGTCATGCATAAAAATTTCCAATTCCAAGTTTACCCTTAAATTTCCATGACAATAACATTTACAAGCGACTTGCGCACCCAACCAAACTAAAATATAACCTCGTCCTCAACTTCCCGCCATTAACTCGAAATATTCCAACGTGCAAAAATGCGAGGTGTAACATTATATATGCATATTATGATTTTATGCACCGAGTCCCTCAATAGAGGGCCGAGACACGCTATATGTTTATACGATGAATTTATGACATTGAAATGCATGATATGTGTTTTCAAAGGCAAGTCTTATGATTTCTTATACTCTTTACTTCAGTATGATCCCGCTTATTGTATTTCATGCTTTACATGCTCATACATATTCCGTACTGACCCCCTTTCTTCGGGGACTGCGTTTCATGCCGCGCAGGTACACCCAGATGAGCTGAAGATATTAGTAGAAGATGTTCCAGTGGGATTGTGATACGCTCAAATTACACCTATTAATGGTATAATGCGGACGTTGTCAAATATAGTAACCCAACAAGGTTGGGGTCGAATCACAGAGAACAATATGTAGGCAATTTAAGCGTATTAGGAGTTATCACTAACAATAGCTAGACCAAACGCATCAATGGTGGTTTTTGATAAGGTTTTGATAAAATACGGAAATATAAATTCTAATCTAGAAAGCAAGTAAATTGATCAATGGCCACAAGAATGAAATAAAGGAAATTACTTCTCAAGTAACGATCCAATATATTTCACGAATTATAAATAATAGCAAGTTTATGTTATTTAGCTTCAGATAATGACTCTAAATTAACTTCTCCCAAAGATTAACTAGACTACCCAATTGAAGATCCCTCAAGCAATTAGGAGCATTAAGAACACCCGAATATGGCTACAAGTGGTATCGCCTATTCCTAGGTCAATTTCCATTAGATGAGGGTTAACGCCCCAAATTCATGTTAATTATTCTATCCCAACCCCGTTCTTCCTCTTCCGAGTTTCAAACAAAGTAAATGGGCAAGTCCTAGGGTTAGCTAATCCCTTTGAGAAACGTTAAAGAACAAGAATAATTAAAATAATAATAACTTACTTGATTAAAAATAATGTCAATCAATAAATAAGCACAACAAGAGTTTGAATCTCAATTGTCACCAAGAAGTTCTCATAAACAAGGTTTAAATAAAAGAAAGAAATATACGTAGGAACCCTAGCCTCCAAACTTGTGTTTTCTGCCAAAGATGTCTAGGAATTGTGGCTTATGAAATATTTATAGGTGTAGGAAAAAGCCCAAATAAAATAACCGAGTCCAAAACAAAAAGGGAATAATTTTCCTCGGAAGTATGGCTTTGCGTTGGGATCGGCGAAGGAGAAAACAAATTACGTTCAAAAAGAATAATCTTGTATGCTTATTTGTTGCCACGTAGAATGAATTTTAAATTCAATTTGCATATTGTGAATTTGAAAATTCTTGAGCCAATCATTGCCTCAATCACGATGTCCCTTTCTTGTCACACCTCTCTTTTTCTCTTTCCAGTAATATTGTCATCCAAATTTGCTCCCTTTGTTTTGCTAGTAATTAGGCTTTCCTTATTTTTTTTCTCTTGCTTCAAAGGAAACATAATTCTTGAAGTAAGCCTTCCCACGTAAATTTTTTTCTCTTTCAATTATTCTTTTATCCAATTTTCTTTAGATTTCATCTCCAATTTATTCCTACACAGTAAAAATATAATATTAAGCACAATTCAATATAATTATACTCAAACGACGATTAAAAGTATTAAAATGTGAGGCAACAATGAGTAAATATATGCATTTTTGGCCGAACATCACTACCCCACACTTAAATTCTTGCTTGTCCTCAAGTAAGCACTAAAACCACTCTCAATAAATCAAGCCTAGGAATACCACCACTTTGATTGATACCAACAATTAGGCTCTATAGCAACTCAAACCATCAAATATATACTTCCTGATCATCATGCAAGATATACAAATCAACAAACAAACAACAAACGTCTAACCTCCTAATCTCATAGACGGACTCTAACTCATCAAATTTAAGCTCGCTCACCTACTCTGTCAAAGAAATCTAGTAACATCACATATCTATCATGAAACAAGTGCCCTCACAAGAAGAAATAGTCCACACACTCAAATCAAGGAATGAATGTAAATTAAGGACTTAGCATCAAAGCACAACTCTCACGCTCACAAAGAAATTCACATGTATGCACAAAGAACCATAGGCCTGCCCATTATGTACATCTCTACTAATTAAGTGTGCTCGAATAGAATCAAATAGGACTTTAACGGGTTGTAATGTTGGCTAGGGGACGGGTAGGAAAACTATTTAATAGTGACTTACACTTCCCTAAGCACTTTGCACTTTTAGACTTCATCACCCATTATTTTCTAATCTTCACTTTATTTTTCAGCCATCTCTTCATCAATTATTTCACTAGAAATTTTCATCATATCAAGAACGCTTCAATTTTTATTTTATTTTCAAGCACTTTTTCTCCTATTTTTTTCACCTTCTTTCTAAGTGGGCCTTTTCATCACTTTGCAACTATCATTGGTCACCATTGTTTTTTCTCTTGACCATCCCTTTTCTTCCATTTATCAATTAATGTCACAATCTATGCTACGTTGCTCAAAGAAGCGTGGGTGCAAAAACTAGGGATTCAACAAAAAGGATCAAGGCAAAAAATACGGCTAACAAATGAAAGGCTACAGGCTCAAAGGGCTAACTAGTGGTACAATTTCTGAAAAGGCTAAAATTTACAAGACATATCAAAGAATGCCTATCATCATTTTCTAAACAGAGCAACACTTTTTATTTAGCTTCAATAACATGCAAGGCAAGTTCTAGACTATGATGCAAAACATGGAAATATACAAGAAATCCTCACCACACATGGCACAAGTCTCAATCAAGATGGATCAATTCTACTCTAGGACAGATAGGATCATGACGAACTACAAAATAAGAATAAGCTATATACAGAGCCACTATCTTGAGCCTAGGTGTCAGAAAGTCTGCTATTTTTTTAATTACTCAAGCACTCACAGGAAAGTACTACTCAAGTTCAAGCCCAAATATGCTAGTATCAACCAAGTCAAAAAGG
Organism: Lycium ferocissimum; assembly: GCF_029784015.1. Classification (NCBI taxonomy): domain Eukaryota; kingdom Viridiplantae; phylum Streptophyta; class Magnoliopsida; order Solanales; family Solanaceae; genus Lycium; species Lycium ferocissimum. The sequence goes on from NW_026725552.1 coordinate 46,530, forward strand.
GTCTTTCTTCTCTCTTCTTTACTACTAAAAAAAAAATTATCCTAAAAATAAAAAAAATTACCCGGTTCAAAGGCCCCCCCTTGGGAAAGAACCGAGGCCATAAGAAAACCAAAGGGGGCGGATGATGTATGCCGCTAAAAGAGAAAAAGAATCTATAAAAGAAAAATAAAAGAACGAAAAAAGAAAAAAAAAATCTTTTTGAATTTTTATTACTTTTTTTTTAATTATATATATAAGGCTAAGAAATAAAAATTAAAAAAAATAAAAAGTCCTATGGCATAATCATCCTTGTCGTCAAAAATCGGAAGTACCCACCCCACACTTAAAAATATGCATTGTCCTCGATGCATTTATAGTAGAGAAAAATTAAAAAAAGGGTGAGAAATACTCCCTGATACCCTCTAGGGCCTAGCTAGCAGCATAATCCTCAACATTAAGGGTCGGGATGACCCCACACTTAAGCCCAAACATGCTCCTCAGCTTTCAACTTTAGGGTACTCAGACTTCCCCTAATCTGCAAAACAAAACAACACGTGACACTATAAAAAAAAAAATCTAAAACTATTACACATTGGGTTGCCTCCCAACAAGCGCCTTAGTTAATGTCGCGGCACGACGTGAATCAACTTTATCGCTTTTCTCGCCATTTGGAGCTTATGAACTGGTCACCCAACATTGATTCAAGTTTGTGACCACGAGCAGCGGGGGGTGGTAAATAGATGACCACGCCAAGTAAAATATTTTTCATCTTACACTTCTTGGCTTTCAAGCGAGGAATGTCATTTTGCCTTCTTGAATTTTCAAATTGCAAAATATAAGGATCTTGAACTTCTTGAATTACGACATCCTCTTTTTCCCCCGGATTGGAGTCAACACCAACCATATTTTTCAGAACAATGGTTGACTCCAATTTATTTTTTTCTTTGGCATTCCCAATAAACTCATCTTCATGATTTACCCTTTCATCTTGAGCATTGGGGAGTTCATAATGATTTGCCCATGGAGGATTTTCTTCGTCTGTCATCAAACCAAGTTGGAGACTAGTTTCCAAGTATTCTTCCAAGGCTTTTTGATTTTCATTACCCTCACCTAGCAAGCACTCCATCATGAGTTTGAACTCACCAATTTGGCCATGCTCACAATAAAAATCACTACTAAACAAGTTTTCATGGAAAAATGCCATTTTTTTTCCTAAAAATAAAATAAAACACAGAAAACAACTATACAAAATATTCACAAAGTTCGGTTCAAAGCAAATTAGCTTATTTCCTAAATTAGCCAAAATACGCCAATTGTTCCCCTAAGAACGGCGCCAAAATTTGATACGCTCAAATTACACCTATTAATGGTATAACGCGGACGTTGTCAAATATAGTAACCCAACAAGGTTGGGGTCGAATCCCACTGAGAACAATATGTAGGCAATTTAAGTATTAGGAATTATCACTAACAATAGCTAGACCGAACACATCGTTGGTGGTTTTTGATAAGGTTTTGATAAAATACAGAAATATAAATTCTAATCTAGAAAGCAAGTAAATTGATCAATGGCCACAAGAAAGGAATAAAGGAAACTACTTCTCAAGTAACGATCCAATATATTTCACGAATTATAAATAATAGCAAGTTTATGTTATTTAGCCTCGGATAATGACTCTAAATTAACTTCTCCCGAAGATTAACTAGACTACCCAATTGAAGATCCCTCAAGCAATTAGGAGCATTAAGAACACCCGAATATGGCTACAAGTGGTATCGCCTATTCCTAGGTCAATTTCCATTAGATGAGGGTTAACGCCCCAAATTCATGTTAATTATTCTATCCCAACCCCGTTCTTCCTCTTCCGAGTTTCAAACAAAGTAAATGGGCAAGTCCTAGGGTTAGCTAATCCCTTAAGAAACGTTAAAGAACAAGAATAATTAAAATAATAATAACTTACTTGATTAAAAATAATGTCGATCAATAAATAAGCATAACAAGAGTTTCAATCTCAATTGTCACCAAGAAATTCCCATAAACAAGGTTCAAATAAAAGAAAGAAAATATACGTAGGACCCCTAGCCTCCAAACTTGTGTTTTATGCCAAAGATGTCTAGGAATTGTGGCTTATGAAATATTTATAGGTGTAGGAAAAAGCCCAAATAAAATAACTGAGTCCAAAACAAAAAGGGAATAATTTTAATTCCGGAAGTATGGCTCGCTGTTGGGATCGCTGAAGGAGAAAACAAATTAACTGAAGCCAATAATCTTGTATGCTTATTTGCTGCCACGTAGAATGACTTAAATTCAATTTGCATATTGTGACTTGAAATATTCTTGAGCCAATCATTGCCTCAATCATGATGTCCCTTTCTTGTCTCCTCTCTTTTTCTTCTTTATTAACATTGTCATCCAAATTTGCTCCTTGTTTTGCTAGTAATTAGGCTTTCCTTATTTTTTTTCTCTTGCTCCAAAAGGCTCTAAACATAATTCTTGAAGTAAGCCTTCCCATGTAAATTCTTTTCTCTTCTCAATCTCACGTCTTTTATCCAATTTTCTTTAGATTTCATCTCCAATGTACCTACAAAGTACAAATATACTATTAAGCACAAATCACTATATTTAGTACCCAAATGACGATTAAAAGTATTAAAACGTGAGGCAAATAATGAGTAAATATATGCATTTTTGGCCGAACATCAGATTGGCGAGCTCCATTTTCTCCGGAGTGCTGCCGAGTCAGAGTATCATGCTATGGTATCATGTCCCATGTGGGTTGGACCAATTAAATTTGGTCACAAAATGTGTGGGGACCATTTCCAAGTCACATGGTCAACATGGCCAATTTTCATGATTTACCAACTTTCCAATATTTCACTTTTGACCCTAAATTTTCCTTATTCCAAATTTACCCTGAACACTTCATGCCAATGAAAAGATGAATATGCAACTTATGCACTTTTAATAAAATCGGAAGAAATTACAACCTTGTCCTTAACTTATCATGACTAACTCGGATTATCCCAATGTACCAAAATACGGGATATAACACATTCATAAGCATTCTGCCTCACCTTGAAGGGACAAGCATAAGGTGAGTGTATATAATGATCAACATCAATGGATTATAAATAACATCATTAGCTTTACAGGAACATTATATCATGGCTCTAGAGTCTTTAGACTTTCGTTTATCATCATCATCATCGTACTCACATCGTACCTCTTATCTCATATAGCTATTCAGGAATGAGGACTCTTAACTTTCTTGAAGATAGGAAATTCATAGGGAAGGAGGAAATTCATGCTATAAGATTCATGCCTTAGAAAGAAAGGATTGGCCTCACATACCTTTGTCATTTAACTATTCTATTGCTTTCTCATTCTTCTTTAATGCACTCATTTATACCTTCAAGGGAATTCGCATCGACATTAGTTAAACAATCATGAGAACGTACTTACTAAAGCTAGAGAAAATTAGGCAGCATTTCCTTTATTTATACGACTTCCGTCATATTCCATATCAACTCCCAACATTCATAATATCAATCACAATATCATAACAACAATCGTCATTCATTTACGTTATTCGCATTTCACAATTTCACTCCAAATCCACCATAGTCATGACCAAAGTCCATTGTTATTTTCTTTCGAATAAAATACTTATTTCATGTTCTAAATGTCATTTATAACGTATTCATAATCTCAACATATCCATTTTCATGATTCATTCCAACTATTACTCAAAAATGATACTATTAACCCATTTATGACCCATTCTCTATACTCTTCTACAATCCATGTGTTTCAACTTAATAATACTTCAAACAACATAGAAAGATCATGAAACTCACCTTAGATGATGGAGGAATAAGCCTTGAATGGTAATACACCTCTTGCACCAAGACCCTATTTTACCTTTCTTGGGATTCCTTGGTTTGGATGACTTTAATGAGGTTTCCTTCACTTGATTCACTCCAATTCTTGTTATTGATCTTTGATTTCCTTGGTTTTCTTGTGGATGAAATGTGTGGAAGGTTCTAGAGGTCTTGAGAGGTTGAAGAGAAGTGAGGAAATGAAATAAATGGAATGGGAGCATCATTATATAATTGAACTAAGTTCAGCCCATCGGGAGTTCCACGGACTTTTCCACGGTCCGTGGAACACAATGCCGTCGGTGGAACTAGTCGTGGTTCACGACCAGCCAGCCACCATCTCTGCTGGCAGTTCCACGAACCCATCCACGGTTCGTGGATCATGGTGCTATCCGTGGAACATGGTCGTGGAACTCACAGTTCCACCGAAGTTGTTCCCGTCGTTTCGTTTGATCTCCAATCCTTATGGAACCTTATTAACACTTGTTTATCACTTCATTAGAAATCTAAGGGACATTATAACTCTTCTCCAAAAAATCATTAAAATATCATTAACTCGATGCTCGTAATTTGCTCGACACACGACTTATAACTCGTTTTCCTTAACAGCTTTCTTTCCTTAACTCGAATGTCTTTGGAAATATTAATTAGGACCATTTAAGACTATTTCTTACTTGTCCAAGCCTCGTATACATCATGTCCTTCATTAGTCTACTCACTGTACGCTAAGGGGAATTTCTCGAGGTGTAACAGTGTAAGGCATGAATAATACTAGCATAATAAAGAAGTAATGAAACATGAGGTGAAGATATAACCTGTTTAGCCTTTAAGAGGAAACACATGTTATGCATATTGAATATACTATCATCGTTAACCCAAGTTCGGGTAACTATCATACGCCGCCCACTAGCGGTGTCATGCCCAGCCATCTAGGCACGGTGTTATCTTAAGCCACCCGCCATTGCGGTGTCATGCCCGGCCATCTAGGTACGGTGTAATCATAAGTCGCCCACCTTCTTTACAAGCGGCATTCCCCTTCTTCACTCTTTCGCGGTGTCATGCCCGGCCCTCTAGGCACGGTGTTATCTAATCATTATATAATCATCATAAAGCATGCATTAGAAATCAATTAAATACTACAACTCTATCAGGGTGACGTAAGGTCGAGAACGCTCGATTCCATTATAGAGTAGTCATGATCATCATGTGTTATATCCCGTATTTGTACGTAGGGATATTCCGAGCTAGTCGTGAAAAGTTAAGGACAAGACAACTTTGGGATACGAGGTAGGGACTTTTAACCTCCGATTTTGTTTTAAGGCCCAAGTGCTTATAATTCTATTGGCATGAAAATATTAAGGAGGGTTAAAAATTAAAAGTTGATGACTTCTTAGATAAGCCACTTGTGGCCGTGTGGTGTGGGCCCCTCCCCCAAGGCTTGGCCAAATTTGATTAGCCTAAGCCAAAAGTGGTCCATGTGTTCATCTTGTGTGGATCATATATATATATATATAAGGGATGACCAAACAAGGCATAATTCATCATTTTCCAAACTCTAGAGACTTGGAGAAAGAAGGAGAAAAATAATCGGCCATGGGCTGGCCGAACTTGGTCCATGGGAGTTGATCAAGAAAAATAATTTTCTTCTAGGTTTTCAATCAATTGGAAGGTCCTCTACAACGTGGAGTAGTTGTTGGAGCAAGCAAATCATTCACTCCTTGCAACGCACAACCCTAGCCAAGTTGAAGAACTAAGTGAAAAAGGTAAGGTTTAATCTCCTAATGTGTTGTGGATGGTTTGTGCGTATTGTAGTGTGTTGAAATGGGTGAAATTCATGAAGTTATGTGTGTTGATGTTGTAGCTGTGTATGGGCTGTTTTGGTGTAGGCATGATGAACTAAATTTATTTAGTATTTTTGGTTGTTTTTATTGTAGATTCTATGACGAAAATGAAGGTTTGATGGTTCAAATTGAAGTTGTAATTGTCGTGGGCTGTTTTAGAAGCTAACGTGATTTTGATATGATTTCTTGTTTTTATGAAAATGATGTGGTTAAAGTGTGGATTGTTGGTGTAGTTCATGAATTTGGGAGAGAGGAATGTGTTGTTATTGTTGTTCTCGGGTTTGGGGAGTTTTCGGGTGGAGTGGCATTGTGGTTGGGTTGTTTTGAATATTGTGCGGATTGTTTGAAGTGTTCTTGAGTCTTATTGAATGTCCTCGGGTTAGTACTTGAACGTGTGGACATGGGTGTTGGCTTGATTGTATGAGGTTGATTTGAATATAAATGAAATGTTGTCGAATTATGTAGAAAAGAGTTACTAACGTTAGAATGCATTTTGAATTAATTGTTGATGTTGTTAATATGGTTGTTGGTATTGTTGTTGATGATTTGGCCGAGTTGAATTCTCGGGGTTTGTTGAATTTACGGGGGAAATGCTACCCAAATTTCTGTAGATAAAGTGCTAGTTTGGGATGGAATCCCTAAGTATCTATAGCTAATGTTTAGTAGATAATGACGTTGTTGTAGATCTTGAGAAGCCGAGACTCAAATTCAGATTAGCTTAGGAAGCGGGCGAGGTATGTAAAGCTTATCCTTTCTTTCTTTTGGCATGTCTTAGACGTAAGTAAGATATGACATGATATGAGCCTTGGGGGTAACTCCATTCTTAAGATCCGAGCATGTCTACGATTCTTATTCACTCCTTGATATTCGTACTCTTAATGTAGTCGAGCTATTGCTCTCGAGTCTTTGGTATGTCTGGATAATGAATGTTGCATAAAGAGCTTTCATTCCTAAAGTGTTGTGTAACGTATAATGTCCCTAACTTTCATATATGGTCTCGGATTGCTATGATATGTTTGCAAATGATTCTGTAATGGATAATGCCTGTAACTTTCATCGGCGGGCTCGGATTGGCTTGATACACGTTTATGATCTCTGAGACGTTGTCTGACATAGCTCATAACGATATTTGTAAATAGTACCGAGTGTGACCATTATTCGGATACTCGAGCGTTGATTTGTCTATTTACATATCGAGTCTTAAAAGATGATTTATGTGCATATGGTCTCTCACTACTACGCTTTCGTGCAAGCTGTTATTACTTCTTTCACCGAGTCCCGGGCCGGGTATGTATTCGTGCACAGTTCACTGCATTATTCACCGAGTCCCTCATTAGAGGGCCGGGTACGGTATATGATGATATGATGATGGCGCCAGCCCACAGGATGGGCCGAGTATGGTATACATGATGGAGACAGGATCTCCTTTATCGAGTCCCTCACTAGAGGGTCGGGTACGGTATATATATGATTACTTCACCGAGTCCCTCACTGGAGGGCCGAGTACGGTATATAAATATGATGATATGATCTCATTCACCGAGTCCCTCACTAGAGGGCCGGGTACGGTATATATATATGATGACATGATGATATGATGACATGACGATATGATGATTTTACTTACCGAGTCCCTCACTAGAGGGCCGGGACACGTTATACATGCATATGTACATGATGATTATTTACTTATGTCCCTCAGTCCCATAATGGTCTGGATATGATATTGATACGCATGATTTATGTTTCAGAGGCAAGCCTTATGATTTTCTATACTCCTTATTTCAGTATGATCCACATTTCGTATTTCATGCTTTACATGCTCAGTACATATTCCGTACTGACCCCCTTTCTTCGGGGGGCTGCGTTTCATGCCACGTAGGTGTATACAGATGAGTAGAGGATATTGGTAGAAGATGTTCCAGCTGGATTGGCGAGCTCCATTTCCTCCCGGAGTGCTGCCGAGTTAGAGTATCTCTGTTATGATATCTTGAGTTATGTTAGAGACTTTGCGGACAGTCACGTATATAACATGTCGTTTTGTAAGCGGCTACGTAAGCCGATGTATCATTATGCATTATATTACAGATTTCATATGATTACAGATTTTACTTGATTTGAGAAAGATGAAAAACATGTTGTTCTTTGAAAGGCTTTCATTATGCACTCATTTCATGATTTAAGGGCCCAGTATGATTACGAGTATCACGAGGATCGCGGTTCGCTCGGCCCTAGTAAGGGTCGGGTGCCCATCCGCCCTATCAGGTTTGGGTGTGACAAATTGGTATCGGAAGCGGTTCGTCCTAGGGGTTATGCGAAGTCGTGTCCGGTAGAGTCCCGTTTATGGTGTGAAGCGCGCCACATTTATAAACGGGAGGCTACGGGCATCTAAGGGTGGTTACTCTTCTTTCACATCCGATATCGTGCCATAGAGCCAAGTCATAGGAAATGAGATTCCTTATACTAACCTTGATTTCAGCAGAAAAATGGTATCGACAGAAGAAAGTGACTAGCGATATTGAAAGTTACAAAGCACGCAAGTAAGCAACGGTATGAAAGATATATGTCGGTTAAAATATTAAAGTACGATTGAAATGTAAGCTGAAGATTAAAAAGGGAAAGTAAACAAGAAAGTGTAACAGGTGCAGTTTGAGCTGGGCATACGAGGTATGTTCATCATTTCCGTACTGTTATTGATATTGGGAGCCCTGTGTGGCTGTGATATGATATGATATATATATATACATATGTTGGCCCTGTGAGGCATTGTTGGTATTTCTGCGTGCGGGGTTTGAGATAGTAACAATTACGGAGGAAACTACGCAAATTTTTTTTTACGGAAATAAAAAAGAGAATGAGATATAGGTTTGTAATATGTCTTGAAAGGTCGTGCCAATAGTAATGATAAGATTTGTCTAAGCTACGAGTACGGTTGACATCGAGAAAGAAGTTAATTGCTGAATTGAGGATAATAATAATTAGAAGGTCGATATCGATATGGTAAAAAGAATTTGGAGAGGGCTTGTAATCCTAAGAGATGATTCAGAAAAGGGCTGGTAAATCTTGATGGAGTGTTATTTAAGGTACCGACTGAATTGATAAGCAGGGATGAATTATGACGAGCTTATAGTTAAAAGGAGTAATAGTATGATTAAGACAAGAGTACAGAGGAAAAGAATTGTGATAGATATGAATGTATTGATAAGACAGCTTGTGAAATATTATGAATAAAGTTGATCAGAAAGGGTAAAGGGTTAAGAAGTGTTACATTATAGGATTGATTACGAATAAGATATAATGTGAATATAATGAGGATTGTTATGGAAATAAGTAAAGCCTAGTGAGAAAGTGGCCAAAGCTATGATGTGATCTATGTAGCTATAATATAAAGGCAAGTGTGAAACGGAAAAGCAAGCTATAGAACGAATAAAGAAGGTTTATCAAGTTCTGTAGGGGAAGTTGGAATAAGGAAATAAGAAGAAAGCGAGATAACAGTATAGTAATAGACCATGACATGTGTAGCCAAGGATACGAGTACTATAAGTGACGGGACTGTAAAAGACTCGGTTATAGAAAGGATGGGGAACGAGGTAAAATGAGAACAGAAATTCAAAGGCCAATAACTAAGTATTTATAAGTAACAGCGGTCAAGGTATGTTCCTCACCATTGGGAATCTGGAAGTCTAGGAGGAAAGTAGTCATATCCATAGGTGAAAAGTGAATATTGAGGATTGAAAAGGGCTAAAATAGTACTTGTGGGGTCAGAAGAGTAAGAGACCCTTTCTAATTCGAAGGGAGATGTGTTATGGGAATGTTTCAAAATCTGTTGAGACTTCAACTTACTCCAGATTATGTGATGAAGGTCATGCGATGAGCTGGACGCGATCATACTAGCGTTAAAGCATCGTATTTGTCACGACCCAGCTCCGTAGGCCGTGACTGGTGCCCTACTTAGGCACCCAAACAAACTCACGAACCAAATTGTCACATTAGGACATATCCAGATTTAACGGACACTATTCGTACCGATAACTGATAGCGAGCTGACATCACAAGTGCGAAACGAATGCCATCCTAAGCGGTCGCCGTGCAAACTCATCATATCAAAATCAAAGCTGGCGGAATGCACATCGCCCAGACACACACATACATATAAACATGTGGGCCATATAGGCCATAGTAACATACGGGCCGCTTAAGGATGCAAAACAAAATCACATGCGAATAAACCGGACCCACGACCCACAAATATGACTACAGGCCTCTACAAACGAACGAACGTATGAACATATGACGGGACAAGGCCGCCGTGCCCGAACGATCCACAAATGTACGAGAATACACATAGCAAAATATATACCAAATATGAGCTCCGGATCGAGGAGCACTCCAAAATAGCAGAATAGAAAGCCTAAACCGGGGGATCTCCCAATCGAGTGCCTGTACCTGCGCGGCATGAAACGCAGCCCCCGAAGAAAGGGGGTCAGTACGAAAGAAGTACTGAGTATGTAAAGCGGGAAATACAGTAATCCAAATCATGACTGGAGTCAGGAGATTATACAGAACAAATACGGAAGTAACAAACCAAACCTGTGCGGAATGCAAATGTACAGAATGCAAATAGAAATCATGCATAAGGCTCAAAAACGTGGTCACCCCTCGACGGCGGTGCCTGACACATCATACTCGAGAAGTTTTCAAATATCCGTACATCTCCGACACATCACAAAGTCACACACATCAAATCATCGAACGGATCGGATGCCATATCACATCATAACACCATAAACGGTAACCGGCCTTATGGCGAGGTCTCGCAAACCGTAACACATCATCTTGCCCGAATGTGTCACAAAGCGCGCGATCACGAACCGGCCCGGTACCGGCGTATGGAAATCATAACCATTGGCACGAACAGAGTAGTGCAGAAACCATATGCATATCAAGATAGGTTCCAAGACTTGACGCATAATCCCATATACGGATATCTTAACTTCGGAGGGCTTGAAATGAGTATCGAGTTAATCGGAATTAACATACAAAAGTCACGGACTTGTAAGTTATCGATTTTTCCCAAAAACACATCATAGGTTATTCTTTGAGAAATTTCGTATCATTCGTAGTGAGGAACGTTCAAATAATGCTACAGAACATTTCTAACGGACCTTGGAGTCATAGACAAACATTTTCCTTTCATATAATACGGAAAGCGAACCAAACAAACCAAATAAAAAGTCTCGGGGGCTGCGGGCCCACCTCGGGTCAAGTCGAGGCCGAGGCATAAATAACAAACATTAGGCTCCCTAAGGTCATCCATCGAGTTTCGGAGCGATTCAAATATATTTGCGAAAGTTACAAAGGTTTAAGCATTCTTTAAATCAAATGTAAGGACTATAGTTCAATTGCTGTTGAATGAATAGTATGCAAACTCAAACTCGGATTTCTAAGACGGAAATTATCCCGAGGTTCCGTTTTCGGCCTAGTAGGTCTAGGACATGCCATATGAAGAATAGGTAAGCTTTACATACCTTACGGACGTCTTATGCTCGCTTTATCTCCAATCCGTTTCGCCTAGAATGCAAATGGTCACATTTACCGAGTTACTATTCATGAGTCTTTAACTTTCAATCTTGGTTTAATACTTGTCTACCAAAATTTTGGCAGCA